>NC_090753.1:80774742-80784742 GCF_036898095.1 Palaemon carinicauda
AAATATTTCTATATAGATTATTAATTAGTGAATAAACTGCCAATGAATAATATTCACATGTACTAACAGAATATTATTGTTATTCAATGCTGATTTTTTAACCTCTCTCTCTCTCTCTCTCTCTCTCTCTCTCTCTCTCTCTCTCTCTCTCTCTCTCTCTCTCTCCATATACATCTACCCCACTCGCATGAAAGAGAAAGGGGTCATTAAGATACATCCAGACTTATTACGTTAATGAAGAGTGATGAATAGAGTAGATTAAGCTGATGAATTAAGGAGAAGAGTCAAAAGAGAATGATAAAGAGACTCTACCAGGAAAGATAAAGGAGAAGTGATCTTATTAAAGAGAGGAGAATGTGCCCTGGCCATATATATAATGCCACGTGTATCCGTAAATCTATTTACTAATGTTTGCTTATATATCTCTGTTCTGTTTCAAACTTCCAAAGCTACCTTGTTTTACGGTTGGGGTATGATCTAAAGGCAGCCCTACCTTCAAACAGTCTTTTCGTATTGGTAAAAGTAAACAAAATTAAGACATTTTGGATAGGAAGGGTGCACTGTTATTCGAATATTACCCTCTCCGCTATTTTATGTTGATGGGCTAGTTAGCGCATATAATGGTGGCCTATGAGAAATGTCCCTGCTTGGCGATCTGCCAGACTGGGGTTCGAGTCACACTCAAGTTCGATGCCTTCTTGTAGAGTCTGCACCCTCATCATCCTTGTGAGCTAAGGAGGGGTTTGGGGAAGCAATTGCGAGGCTCTCCCTAGTCTTAGCTTGGATAGGGAGAGGGCTTGAGCGCTGATTATATGTATATATGGTCAGTCTGTAAGGCATTGCCCCATGCCTCTCCCTTCATTAGGGGCCTTTAAACCTTTAAATCACCTCTCTGTGTAAGGAATAATAATCTACGGGTATTGCCATCCAGGGTTTGTTTCTCTCACCACTTGCCTGTTAAAATGGCCAAAATAAATACATCTGTATTCTGGCAAAAAACGATAATGTGTGGATTGTCAATACCCATGACAACCATCCCCCAAAAGAGATAGCCTCTCTCGCTACTGACTTATATTTCGAGTATGAAGAGTGATAGTTAGATCCTGTCTGCACTGTATGAAGATTAATTTAGTCTTCAGTAAACACATACTGTAGAATACCATCCCTTTTGTGTTGTCACATACATACATACTTGCAAGATGGTTAACTTATAAATCATTGTAATTATTGATTTTATTGTTGTCATTATTATTATCATTACTATCATATTTATATAATGTCAAAAGAGGGCTGAGTTAAAATATCTGCTTGAGGTATTTGCTCTAAAGTGAAAAATTGATAAATAGGTAAAGTTTGAGAAATTGTTTCGTAAGATAGTAAGAAATAAAAATTGAAAATGCAGAAGGAATTCACTGGATTCGTTAAGAACATTTTGGAAAACATCCAACATCGTTTGCAAGCTGCGGTGCAGACCATTACAAGCACCGTCGAGATTCAATATATCACCAAGTGTTTTAAAAAGAATTTTCATTCGAAAATAGATTATGGTGAAACTTACCTTAAATAAAAAAAATCCTGTTGGTTTGAAGTGAGATTTTTTAACTCAGGTTTAATAACGTATAGTTTAAGAAACTTAATTTCTGTTGTTGTTAGACTTGTTTTAAGGTTATCTCTCTCTGGTCACGGTTCATTTTCCCTTTGCCTACACATACATCGAATAGTCTGGCCTATTCTTTACATATTCTCCTCTCTCCTCATACACCTTACAACACTGAGTTGGATAGTGCCATAGATTCCGTACCATGGTTTTCCGCTGTCTTGGGTTAGAGTTCTCTTTCTTGAGAGTACACTCGAGCACACAATTCTATCTTATTTCTCTTCCTTTTATTTTGTTAAAGTTTTTATAGTTTATATAGGAAATATTTATTTTAGTGTTACTGTTCTTAAAATATTTTTTTCTAAATTTTTATTATTTTCGCGTTAAATTTCCTTACTGGGCTATTCTCTTAGCAGATAATAATAATAATAATAATAATAATAATAATAATAATAATAATAATAATAATAATAATAATAATAATAATAATAATAATAATAATATATTTACAAATGTGTTAGATTTTTTTAAGAAATAAAAGCTGTTAAGAGGCGAGGCATGTTGTAACTGATGGTTGTCTCTCCATTTGTCTATATCTGTCTATCTTAACTGGAGCGGATCCGACCAGAGGTTATATGATTTCCATATTTCTTCTTCATGTGTATCCAAGGCTCCTAGTGATGAGGATAGTTAAGTGTTTGGAAATCGAGAAGTAAAGAGGTATCTATATATGTAATATATATATATATATATATATATATATATATATATATATATATATACATATATATGTATATGTATATGTATGCATATACATATATATATTGTATATATGTGTATATATATAATATATATATATATATATATATATATATATATATATAGTCAAGTGTTTGGAATTCGAGAAGTAAAGAGGTATATATATATACATATATATATGTATATGTATGCGTATATGTATACTGTACATACACACACACACACACATATATATATATATATTTATATATATATATGTATATATATATATTTATATATACATATTCATACATGTGTGTGTGTTTGTGTGTGTATAAATTTACAAGATGAATAGAAAGAAGCATAGATGTATACACACATATATAAGTCGATGCTCAAACAGATATACAATATCCGTGCTCATGTGCTGAAGAAAAATGATAGAGAGAGAGAGAGAGAGAGAGAGAGAGAGAGAGAGAGAGAGAGAGAGAGAGAGAGAGAGAGAGAGAGAGAGAGAATTTTAATATCTTCTCTAGAAATTCCCTTTCCTCTCTCTCTCTCTCTGTCCTCTCTCTCTCTCTCTCTCTCTCTCTCTCTCTCTCTCTCTCTCTCTCTCTCTCTCTCTCTCTCTCTCTCTCTCTCTCTCCCCTCCCCGGTTTCCAGTTCTTTAGGAATGCAATTCATCATCATAAGATCCATCTTGATTTTCCAGTCCCCCAGACACACACAGGGACGTTTCCAGGCGTCGTTCATTCTTCTTACTTCGGCCAATGAAACTCTCGTTTGTTTCCAGCAGTCATCACCTCCTTAAAGTTTCTCTTCTCCCCCCCCCCCCACACACACACACCCTTTCCTACCTAACCCCCACTCCTCACATCTGTCTTCCATGTCCTCAGTCTTTTGGGCCTTCGTTCGCCTGTTATGGAATCTCCAAAAGTTTGATCACCATTGGGTTTTTTAATTTCAAGTGTTATAATCTTAGTGCGTTGGAAAGAATAATGATAGGAATAACACTACGTCCAGAATAGGGTTAAGGTGGCCAATGTGGTAACGTCCCTGACTGGTAATGCTAGACTGGGGTTCGAGTCCCGCTCAAACTCATTAGTTTTTTGGTCGCTGCAAGCTCACCATCCTTGTGAGATAATAATAGGGTGTTTGGGGGAACCTATAGGTCTATCTACTGAGTCATCAGCAGCCATTGCCTGGCCCTCCTTGGTGCTTGCTAAGGTGGATAGGGTGCTTTGGCGCTGATCATTTATATATATAGTCAGTCTTTAGGGCATTGTCCTGCTTGAAAGGGCAATGTCACTGTCTCCTGCCTCTGCCATTCATGAGCAGATTTTAAACCTTTAAACATGGATACGATAGCAAACTAAAGTAGAAGACATTCTAACATTTAAGAAAAAGAAATGGACATTGTCATGGGAAGGACATATAATGAGAATGATAGATATTCGATAGACATTAGGAATAAAGGATTAGTTCCCTAGAGATTGCTAAAGAAGCAGGGGAATGAAAAGAAGACGATGGATTTGTGAACTAAGAAAGTTTGCTAGTGTGAACCGTCATTAAAAGACCTTAAATAGATGCAAGTGGAAGGACATGTCCGAGGCTTTTGTCCTGCAGTGAAGTAGTTATGACTGATATATATATATATATATTATATATATATATATGTATGTATATATATATGTGTATATATATATGTGTATTATATATATATATATATATATATATATATATATATATATATATAGATATATATTTAGATAGATAGATAGCTATATCAACCACAATGGCATTTAATATCGAATTCTACCTTTGAGAATGTATATTATTATTATTATTATTATTATTATTATTATTATTTGCCAAGCTACAACTCTAGTGGGAAAAGCAGGATGCTATAAGCCCAGGGGCTCTTACAGGGAAAATAGCCCAATGAGGAAAGGAAACAAGGAAAAATAAAATATTTCAAGAAGAGTGACAACATGAGAACAAACATCTCTTATATAAACTATAAAAATAAGACAGTACAGTGTCCCCGAATGTACCCTCAAGCAAGAGAACTCAAGCTATCTTGATTCGAGCCTATACCTCATAACCGAAACCATGCCAGCAGGGACTCTACCAATCCAACTATCTTGATAGCTCCTTTGGTAGAGGCCCTGTTGTCACGGTTTCGGTTAAGAGGTATAGATTAGAATTCTTGCCCTACCAGAAGCACTGATCATAAAGGAATTTCCAGTGGATATACATTCCCAAAGGTAGAATTCGATATTCAAATGTCATTGCGGTGGATATTTACTTTGATTACAATTACGATGGTTAGTGATATATATATATATATATATATATATATATATATATTATATATATATATATATATAATATTTATGTATATGCATATATATATATATATATATATACATATATATATATATATGTGTGTATATATATTATATATATATATATTTATATATATATATATATATATATATATATATATATATATATATCAAGGTGAAAGGGAGAAATTCTTGAACTAAAATTTATGTTAGAAGTTGATTAAGTAGCTAGATAGGAAAATCCTTAAATAAATACTCTTTTGAACATATTTTTCTCTTTATTTCGATAGCAATTATTGAAAGGTTAATCGAAATTACTGTTAGATTACGTCACCTCGTTTATTTCTCACTAAAGAAAATATTTTTTGATTATAAAGAACTTTCTCATTCAAAGTATTTGGTGTTATTATTATAATTTTTGATGTTTTTATTATCAGGATAATAATAATAATAGTAATAATATTATTATTATCATTATGATAATTTTTTTTATTATATTATTATTATTATTATTAATATTATTACCATCGTTATATTATTATTATTATTAGTAGTAGTAGTAGTAGCAGTAGCAGTAGCAGTAGTAGTAGTAGTAGTAGTAGTAGTAGTAGTAGTAGTAGTTGCAAAATTATCAATAATGCTAGTATCATAGCTACTATCACAGAGGGATATTTTTTTACGATCACCATCAAAATCGAAGAATAGAAGAGATTAAAAATGAACGCACTAACTAACGCATTTTCTGTCGATGCGTAAACAGTATTGAAACCAGTCCACGATAAAGCTATGCCGCGAACACAACAAACAACAAACAAACGAATGAAAAGCCCTTTCATGTTTTGCTATGAACCAAAATAACCCATTGGCTTCGAGTTTACATCGCCGTCCAGAATAACAACAACTACAACAACAACAACAACAATAACAAGAACAACCAACAACAAAGGTTTCAATTGAAATCTAAGAAAAATGTTTGTTTAGGAAAAATTGAACATCAATCCTATTATCATTAGAACTGACAATGAAGAACACATTAAAGTCGCAATTAGCATGAATTTCAATAGGCCTTATGCCAGCACGGGACTTCATCCAAAAGTAATGATGAGGGAATGAGTGTTTACGTATAGTGAATTATTATTATTATTATTATTATATAACCCCTTTCTCCAGCGTATGACTACTCCCTCTCCCCAGAACCCTAGGGACGGGAAGAGACCGAGGAGTCATACGTCGGGTGGTGCTGCTAAGCGTGACGGGGAAGAAATGTATTCACACACACACACACATATATATATATATATATATATATATATATATATATATATATATATATATATGTGTGTGTGTGTGTATATCCAGACACGCTACTCTTTATTATATAGGTATAGGTTGGCCAGGGTACCAGCCACCCGTTGAGATACTACCGTTAGAGAGTTATGGGGTCCTTTGACTGGCCCAGACAGTACGACATTGGATCCTTCTCTATGGTTACGGTTCATTTTCCTTTTGCCTACACATACACAGAATAGTCTGGCCTATTCAATACACATTCTCCTCTGTCCTCGTGCACCTGAGAACACTGAGATTACCAAACAATTCTTCTTCACCCAAGGGGTCAACTGCTGCACTGTATTGTTCCCGTGGTTACTTTCCTCTTTGTAAGGGTAGAAGAGACTCTTTAGCTATGGTAAGCAGCTCTTCTAGAAGAAGAACACTCCAAAATCAAACTATTGTTCTCTGGTCATGGATAGTGCCATAGCCTCTGTACCATAGTCTTCCACTCTCTTTGCGTTAGAATTATCTTGCTTGAGGGTACACTCGGGCACACTATTCTATCTTATTTCTCCTCCTCTTGTTTTTGTTCAAGTTTTTATAGTTTATATAGAATATATTTATATTAGTATTGTTACTGTTCCTAAGATATTCAATTTTCCTTGTTTCCTTTCCTCATGGGGCTATTCTCCCTGTTGGAGCCCCTTGGGCTTATAGAATCCTGCTTTTTCAATTAGGGTTGTAGCTTAGCAAGTAACAGCAACAACAACAACAATAATAATAATAATAATAATTATTAATAATAATAATAATAATGATAATAATAATAATAATAATAATAATAATAATATAGGGATGGACTATTTTCTCCATATTCCCTGCTCCTTTTATTTTTTACTCATGATTTAATTGATTTTTGATTTATCTAGAGCTAACCATACTACTTGGTAATATGACATAAGCTAAATGTTATCCAGTTAAATCCTGCTATTAGTGTGACATGATCTTAAACATTCTCAAAAGTATGAAATAGAAATTTTCTTCCTTATGAAAATGAAACGTCAGAGATAAAAATGATCTACAATCAGGAAAATCATTAATTCTTTTAATGGAACACCTACGCTGATTACATTTCGCTTATAAAGTCAATCCATCGAGACCTAGACAAACTTGATCTGTTACCTTGATTAATTCCTCAGAGAAAGTAGTCAATCAAAAAACTGCGATTCCAGAATTTCCTCGAAATGGAATATCATTTATGTAATTGATAAATCCCCTGGATATATAAAATTCTTAACTCTTTCAGAGGAACTTTATATCTAGGTAGATCAAAGGTCCATATTAACACGTGATTATCATACTCAAATGTACGTGAATATACATATACATAGTATTTCTAAGTTATTTTAAACAGATGTGTTTAAAAGTGAAAGGTGTCTTGTTTCAGTTCAGTTTCATCAGATTAGATACTCACCATAACGTCAGCTAGGCAAACCCAACCCCCATTGTGATGCCTAACTCACGGTCCGGACTGGGATCGATTTGCTGCCATTCGAATGTTAGGCGAAAAAGTTACAGTGGTAACGTACTAGCCAGGAGGCTTTCTAGTTAGGATGCATTTTTATTTCCCACAAAACTAAAATATACAACTTTACATTTTAGTATAACTGAAATCAATCGTAATAAGTTCTAGATAGGCCAGGAAGTCTAAACTAAAACGTTAGCAGCATTAAAGGTTTAAAGGTCGCTAACGAATGGCAGAGGACAAGAGACAGTGGCATTACCCCAGACTAAACTGGCCATATATACATATGAACAGCGCTAAGCTCCATATCCACCCAAGCTTGGATCAGGAAGGGCTAGGCAAAGGCTGCTGATGTCTTAGCAGGTAGACATATTTATGCTCTTCCAAACATGAATCACGAGGTTACTACTACCGAGTTCGAGCGGGTCTCGAACCCCAGTCCAGAAGATCGCTAGCCAGAGACGTTTCCAATAGGCTACCAGAACACTTAACTGTCAAAACTCGACACACTTAGATTGAAAAAGTACCATTATATATGTTTGGTATTATTGTTATTATCATTATTATCCATATACTAAGATGCAACTTGGATAAACATGATGCTACAAGCTCTACGCTCCGACAGCGAAAATAGCCCAGTGAGGAAAGGTAATAAGGATGAATAAACTACATTTTATAACGAATTAAAAAAGAATATAAAACATTTCAAAATCAATAACATTGAAATAGAGAATTACGTCAACTTGTTCAGCATGAATACATTCGCTACAAGTTTGAACTTATGAAGTTCCACCGATTCAACCACGAGATTGGGAAGATCATTCCACAATACTTCTAGGATATTTGTATTTATAAAATTAGAATATTAAACTCAAAATTTCAATATCTTCTGCAATTTGGAATGAATTTCATCAACAAATTAACTTTGGATCATTTGTAGCTCGTCGAGAAATTTTAAACTAAACTGAAGTTTTTCTTTTTATAATGACAACTGATGGAGTTGAAGGAATATAGTTTTGAGGGGGCCTATGAATAATGAACATTCACTTATTATAGATGAAACACTTGTTTTAAAAATTCATTTTCCCCAACTGAATATTTTATCTCTCTTATTCATACACGAAATTCCAACTCATTTAGTAATTCAACCTTCTATTTGGACTGAGTTGCATATGATATGATATTAACCTCATGTAACGACCGCCGGAAGAAACTATCTATTTATCTCTCTGTCTATCTATCTATGTATAGGTAGGGTCAGTTCTTGGATGGGTAACCCTCAAGAAAATTGAGATGCCTGGGTGCATATAAGGTCTATTGAACGCCCAAGGGGCTAACAATCTCACACAATTTTCTTGAAGATAACCAGAAGTGTAAGAGAGGTCATTATATATATATATATATATATATATATATATATATATATATATATATATATGTATGTATGCATATATGTGTGTATATATATCTATATGTATATGTATATATATATATATACATATATATATGTATGTATGTATGTATATATGTGTGTATATATATCTATATGTATATGTATATATATATATATTATATATATATATATATACAATTATATATAATATATATATTATATGTGTGTATATATATGTATATATACTTAATTTATATAAATATGTGTGTATATATATATATATATATATATATATATATATATATATATATATATATATATATATATATATATATATATACACATCATCATCATCATCATCATTATCATCGGCCGTAACAAGTCCGGTGCAGGACTAAGACATGGACAGAATCAAAAGATTTCTCATAGTCGATAAATGTATATATGGTATTCTTCAACTTTATATAATTCCCCTCCTAAACAACCAAATTTATTTGCCCCTAAATCATTTATGTGAATCACGAACCTCGTTGAAACGAATGGGAAATAGATAATTAAAATCAAGAGGTCAACCAAACATTATTCAAAAGCAAAGGGAAATAAAAATCACCAGTCCCACTTAAAATGAAAGAGACTTAGATATGTGAAGCCATTATTTCGCTTTGCATCATTCATGATCGGCAAACTGAACTATGAGGACCAGTTCTTATTAGTCGTTGTAATTTTTTTTTAATGATATGCTAGGGACCAAAAAAAAAAAAAAAAAAAAAATAAAAAACCCGACCTCTTGGTGGGGGAGAAAGAGGGAATATGAAAAAAAAAACCTTGAATATGCATAAATATTGACTATAGGTGTGGGGGGGGGTTACTTAAAAGAACACTTAATTTATTGTGAAAATTTTGTGATATTTTCCCTTTCCATGGGTGTTGGCCTATTGGAAATGGCCTTGCGTTGTAATCTCCCAAACTGGGGTTCGAGTCCCTCTCAGAATTAATAGTTTTTTGTAGTGTCTGCAACCTCACCATCCTTGGGAGCTAACGAGGGAGGATTTGGGGTAGCTGAAAGGTCTACCTGCTGAGTCATCAGCTACCATTGTCTGGCCCTCCCTGGTCCTAGCTTGTGTGGA
>NC_090753.1:80824742-80827242 GCF_036898095.1 Palaemon carinicauda
AATGGAGTGTTCCTATTGGCTAAGTCAATCGTTTACCCAAATGGAGTGTTCCTATTGGTTATGACAATAGTTTACCCGAATGGATTGTTCCTATTGGCTAAGATAATCGTTTACCTGAATGGAGTGTTCCTATTGGCTAAGACAATCGTTTACCTGAATGGAGTGTTCCTATTGGCTAAGTCAGTCGAGAAGCGACGCTCCAAATGTTCCTCAAAACCAGATTTCACCAGTATCTTACCAAAGACAGTCCAGGGTATTTTACTTGCAAAAAGCCTCACTGAGGCCATCTATTGGTACCGTTAAAAACTTGTTAAAATCAGCCAATCACCTAAGAAACTATTTTAATCATTCTTTTAAAATACTTGACAAATATCTCGTACATATGTGGGAGCATAAATACAATGAAATAAAACAATATATATAATAACAATACCAAAATTAGAAATATCATGACAGATATAAGAAATCTTAGAGGGTATTCTCGACTATAGTTCGGGAAAATGTAACTGGGGCAGGAGGGGTTCAGAATTACCAATACTTTAATTGGAAAGAATATTCTATAATGAAGAGTAAAAAGAAATTTGTATAATATATTATTGAAAAATATGTATATATCCCGGTTACCATTTTCCCATCTTGCTAAAATACTCATGAACAGACTATTCAGTATGATTCCTTTCTTATAAAGCCGAAAGGTTTGCCACCCCTAACCCCCGGCCCCCACCCTCGGTAGAGGGATGTAAACAGATTCTTTTAACTTTCTATAATGGCAAAATATCAAACAATAAAGCGAGTTGGTCCTTGTCTAGTTCATATAATTGAAAACGGGGTTTAGGTTCATATAATTGAAAACGGGTTTTGGGTTCATATATGAAAATAGCTCATTCATAAAGGCTGTATTGAGAACATGTATTTATTCACAAATTCTTTCATCTAAAAGAACTATCAGCAGACAACAATATATCAGGCGGAAATTCTATCAAGGTAACAATTGTGGACTAAACCAAGGACATTATGAACATGGCTTTAATTGTCCAGGATGCAGACATTATTTTAAACATTAAAGTAAAATACTACTTCAGTTAGATTTTGTTTTTCAATTTGTATAAATTTTGTAATAATTTCTGTTTTATCTTTCTTAACACATCTTGGATTTCTTAAGGCTGGCTATCCTGGTACGTAAGTTACCCGTTTTAAATAATTTTTCTTTTAAATTTGGATATTTGATGAGATGTATTTCTCATAGTTCAAAAACCTTACAATAGATCTCAAGATTTAAAAAGAAAAAAAAACTATTGTGCAATACTTTCACAAAACTGTAAAAAAAAAACAAAAGAATCCCCAGATAGATGTTTACCTTCTATTCTAGAAGTAAATTAAAATCTTCAAATACTAAAACGCAATCATGATCAATGTTAAGCTTCAATTGAAAGTTTAAAGGAAATTTTAAAAGTCAGTTCTGGTATTACTGATGAGGGTGGAGTCTACGCCGAAAGGGTTCCTTAAACATTAGATGATTTACGTCAACATAAACAAATAAATGGTAATTATGATTCTATATTCAAACACAAAAATTCCGTTAATTAAGATATATTATCTTAATCTAACAAGGGAGCGTTTTCTGTTATATATTTACTCTAGTTCATCTCCTTTTATGGAATTGCAAGTGGCAACCCTTGTACTACGTCTGATATCCTTAGAAAAGGCCCGGTCACACCGCCCGAACGTTGCTGGAGCGTTCCTTGAACAGTAGGGAGGTGTACCAAACCCTTGAAAATTTAATTTAACGTTTTTACGTTCGGTCTTTATTAGGCTACTGAACGTAGCAAATCCTCGCATATTTCCTGAGTTTTCTTACACCTCTAATATGGAAGTTGCTAATTTATGCAATAAGAGTATTGTGATTAAAAAAAAAAAAAAAAAAAAAAAAAAAAAAACATATCTTTCAAAGCAAGGTAAAACATATACGGTCGGACCAGAATAAGAATAAGATTTGAGGTATGGTGCAGTTCTCTTGATGTACGAAAGGAAATAGTCTGAGGAATCTTGAACGTTATACACCTCCAGCTGTTGATGCACGCTGCTTCAGCAGTCATTAGTCTCCCATAATTATCCTCCTTAACAACAACTCCTCTGCCTCTCTTATGATAATATAATGGAGGTTTCTGGTCATGTGCATTAACAAAATGCTGATGTATATCCCCATCATTGTGGTGAGCTTGTAGTTTCCTCCTGAGGGCTTTCGTCGTGTGGCCAATTTAGCATATATTCAGGGGATGAAGCTCCTTTTCCGAGTTTTAGAATTTGTAAATTACATTGATCAGGGGACATAACTAGTTTTCATCACAAGGGTACTTACTAATTCGGGCCTTCTCTCAAATCTCGGTAATAGGCTAGATTTACCAATGGTGACTTTAGTTTTACTCTTTCGATGTTTATTTTTCCAACGACATCTATTAACTGTCTGTAGTACTCTCCCCTCCCCCAAACCCCCAAATTC
>NC_090753.1:80832242-80846315 GCF_036898095.1 Palaemon carinicauda
CGGTTTCCGTAAATAGCCAGTTTTCTGAAGCCATGTTTCACAGGCAGACAGTTGTGTTAACACTGGCAAATCTATGTTTTGAATCTTATCGTTCATTTGTCAGAAAAACTTAAATATTTTTCCCCGGCGATGAAGAAGACCAAGAAGCAGTAAGATTGAATTGAGTTAAGTTAGATTTCAGATGGCAACGTCTGTTATAGTTTCCATAAAACAGCCTTAAACGAAACTGCCAATTTCTTGTTGTTGTTCTCAGAAAAGGCTGTATTTCGGCCCTTTGAAATCATTGTGGTAACCGAATGGATAGATAGATGAATAGATAGGTTGATAAATATATAAGTGAAATAAAGTGTGTTGGCATCAATGGCTCTGTACCAACCGTGTTTCACACCATTGTACATAATTCCTTTTGTATATATTATGCTTGTATCTTCGCTCTTCCCTCGCACTAAAACGAACATGAAAATTCATGTCTGGTTTTTTCTCTGTAATATTGTCTGTTTTGTGAACTTGTTAGGTCCTGTTGCCTTGAGGTTTTGTATATAAGGAGAGAGTTCTACAATAATATAACTCAGTCGTTTCCAACCTGCCTTTGAGTTCACAACCTTACTTGGTGCCGTCACATTGGTGGTCACTCAAACGTTGCCCCAGCATTACGAAGGCCAAAACATGAGTAATTGAAGGTGTATGTACCAAACGGAGTGGTGATGGCGGTCTTGGGGATGTCTTCTGGGTTCATAGGCACCTGATAATACCCCTTCAGGAGGTCGAGCGTAGAGAAAACCTTCGCTTTGTGCAGGTAGGAGGTCACGTTGGCAATGTTTGGGAGGGGGGTAGTGATCCGGTTCTGTTTGCATGTTCAGGCGCCTGTAATCCCCGCACAGACGGAGGGAGCCGTCTTTCTTCAGAACGATGTGTAAGGGTGACGACCATGGGCTGGAGGCCTTTTGGCAAAGGCCCATTTTCTCCATTTCGGCGAACGTCTGTTTGGCGGCTGCCAATCGTTCCAGTGCCAGACGTCTGAATTTTGCGAAGACTGGGGGTCCCGTCGTCTTGATATGGTGATAAATACCGTGCTTGGCAGGAACCGTGGGCGTTTGGCGAAGTTCTGGACGGAAAACTTCCGGGTACGACGTGAGGAGGTGGGCGTAGGCATCCGTGGGTGCGCTGATGTGGAGAGCGAGGTTAGAGGGGGCGGGTTGAAGAGGTGTCGACAAGTACGAGTGTGCGTTGACCAATCGTCGGTGGGCGACATCGACCAGAAGGTGGAAATGAGAGAGGAAATCCGCACCGAGGATTGGCATTGTGACGTCAGCAACGAGAAACTTCCAATTGAATTTACCGTTTCCGAACGATAATGTGAGGTTCTCGTAACCGTAGGTGGGTATCGCAGATCCGTTGGCAGCTACTAAGCGGACGTCGGCAGATGTAGACAGACTACGTCATGCCTTGAAGAGTTTCCTCGGCAAAAGAGAACGACAAGCACCCGTGTCTACCAAAAATTGCACGCCCGTTCCTTCATCCTGTAAAAAGAAAAGATTAGAAACATGGGAGGCCACCGCCACAAGCGATGGCCTACTTACACGTTTTTTGGCCACTGACAATCCTTGGCACATTTCTTCGCAAGTTGCCCCGAATCTGAAGTGGTAGTAGCAAAACTGCGGCGGATGGGAGATAGTAAGTGGCTGTAGAAGTCGTTCGTTGGGGCGCGAGCGATTGGTGGGTGGTGGGCGGCTTTGTCGCCGCTTCGGCACGTCACGGCGTAGGCGTGTATGTCCTACGGCATTCATGTCAGCTTCGGTTGACGTTGAATAGGCATCCTCGTCGTCAGGGGTGGAGGCGTTGATGGAGGTCTTGAAGTGGCTGTCCATAAGAGCGTCGGCTTTGGTCATCAAGTCCTTTATGGGTAAACTATCGACATCAGGTATGGCAGCGCGTACAGGTTTGGGTAAAGGGCGTATCCAAAGGGCACGAAGTAGGTTCACCTCACGAGGAGAGCCGTCTGCGGCAGGGTGAAGGCAAGCGATACTGGTCATTTCCCTGAGGGCAAGCGAAGCCCTTTGGTCCCCCAACGGTTGTTGCGAGAGCTGAAAAAGCTTTGCTATACGGGCGGGCTGGCGACGGCGGAGTACTGCTGCAAAAGATATGTTTTGAGGGCGACATACGCTATTGGGGTATCTCCCTTGTTCACAAAGCCAGTCGGATATTTCTGGGAAGGTGTCCTCGGGTATCGCCGCGAGAACATAATCCGCTTTGGTGGTTGAGCGAGTCACGCCCCTGATACGGAAGTGGACTTTTGCGCGTTGAAACCAAGCAAACGCCTCTATGGTGGCGAACGGTGAAAGTTTCAATGGGTCGGCTGCATCGCCAACTGCTGTAGTAGAGTCCGTCTCCCGTCATAGTACCAACGATGGAGGGGCGAGGGAAGTGGGGGTGGAAGGCAGTGGGAGCGAGTCGACTTCCGGGGTCACCACTGTGACGGCGCCGAGTAAGGTTGTGAACTCAAAGGCAGGTTGGAAACGACTGAGTTATATTATTGTAGAACTCTCTCTTTATATACAAAACCTCAAGGCAACAGGACATAACAAGTTCACAAGACAGACAATATTACAGAGGAAAAACCAGACATGAATTTTCATGTTCGTTTTAGTGCGAGGGAAGAGCGAAGATACAAGCATAATACTGTATATACAAAAGGAATTATGTACAATTGTGTGAAACACGGTTGGTACGGCTCCATTAAGTTTTGCGCGAAGTAATGATTATTTATGGCCTCGTTCAAGGCTTGCGTTGAGGTGTCTTTGATGCATCCTTAATGAAGATAAGGTGATTTGAATTATTCATTAACAAGGTAATAAAGAAGGCAAAAGTTGGCCCGGAGATTATTTAATGTCTGAAAACTGGATTTCTTAAAAATGGAATTACTAGTAGGGGACGAAAATGGCCAATTTCACTAAATTGATCGACTTTGGAGGAATATAGTTAAAATTTCTAACTATTAGGCAAGTTTTAACATCATCATCATCAACGTCATCATGATCATCATCATCATCTTTACCTTTGTTGATTCAGCCCATATTAGGAATAATGTTATGTAAGGATTCTTAAAAGGTACAATAAAATGAAAAATTTCTTTACCGAATATATAGAAAAAGAAAAAGCTTACATAGCTTACTCAAAAAATTACTCAGAGAACTAAAACTGTAGAAATAGCTGATATAATTATGAAGAAATGACAGA
Organism: Palaemon carinicauda; assembly: GCF_036898095.1. Taxonomy (NCBI): domain Eukaryota; kingdom Metazoa; phylum Arthropoda; class Malacostraca; order Decapoda; family Palaemonidae; genus Palaemon; species Palaemon carinicauda. Next base: position 80,835,480 of record NC_090753.1, read on the forward strand.
CATTCCTATTCAAAATCAGTTGTGATACAAAAGAAAAGTTTTCAACTGAAGAAAACTAAATTGTAGCTATCAGATACATTAAACACCAGTTAATTAAGTTACAGTAATATAAATGAAAATACAGAGATAAAAGGCTCCACTTCATGACCTTACCTTTAGTGAACAAAATCGTCTCTGGTATAAAAAATATTTATGTCAGAAATTAGGATATCACCGATTCTGATTAACTGTGTAATCCTAATTTATAACAATAGTTTTTTATCGTCTCTGATGTCAAAATATTTATGTCAAAAAGAATGTTAAATACATAGGATATCACATTTTCTCATTAAAATCATAATCCTATATTATAACAATTGTTCTTTAACTCAAATTATCTCTCCCATGTTCGTACTGTGACCTGGATTTCATTAAAATCCTCTTATTTCCAGGTTCCGCACAATATTTGTCCAGTAGTCGTCAGATAAAGAGAGTAACCCAGAGCTATTATCCTCGAAACTGGTCTTGAAAAAGTGAGTCGTTATGCTGTTTTTTTGTTATATTAAATTGGCCCTCTTGCCAGTACTGGCCCTTCTAAATTAGGGAAAGAATAACATAACGTTTTCTTCTTATCGTGGTAAACGATGAGATACAATTTAATATGAAAAGGTTTTTTTTTTAATGTCACGAGTGAGGAATGAGGGATGGTTAAAGTTTATTATGCCCAAATGCATGATTTATTTATTTATATTTTATTCACTTTGACCTTAGTCTATTTTTATATACTTTTTATTATATTTATTTTTTAAATGTCCAGCTATTGTAAGTTCAGAATATTAAAAGAACAAAGTACTTCGCAATTTACAACATTTTGAAAAAAAAGAGACTTAAAAAAGCTTTAATTTAGTTGATATATAACTTTATTCCTACGTTTATATTCGAATTTATTGGACACTGCAACCATTAAGGTACCTGATATTCATATTTTTTTCTTTCTAAACCTATCTCGATCTTTTAGGCTCAGCGTTTCTCTTATATAACATTCGCCTTTCATGTATTTATAGATAGTGCCATTGGTATAGTACTTGAAATTGCTATAGCCAACATACATACATTACATACATACTTACACACATACACAGAGGTGAATAGTCCAGTGTGCGTAGGGAGTAGAAGCAATACTTATAAGCCTTTTGCGTCTTATCATCATCTCCTCTTACGCCTATTGACGCAAAGGGCCTCGGTTAGGTTTCGCCAGTCGTCTCTCTCTTGAGCTTTTAAATCAATACTTCTCCATTCATCACATCCCACTTCGCGCTTCATAGTCCTCAACCTTGTAGGCCAGGGTCTTCCAACTATTCTAGTGCCTTGCAGTGCCCAGCTGAACGTTTGGTGAACTAATCTCTTTTGGAGTGCGAAAGAACATGTATAAACCATCATCATGATCTCATCCACATTATGACATTCTAGTAATCTCTCTTACGGATTCATATCTAATCATGTTCTGCCATTCAACTCCCAATATCATTCTGAGGGCTTTGTTCACAAATCTACTAAATCTATTAGAGATTGTTTCATTACTATACTATGACTCATGTCCGTATAATAACACCAAGCTCACTAAATTGATATATAGTCTGATTTTTATATATAATTTCAGGCGATTTGATTTCCAAAATTTTCTTATTCTAGCCATTGTTTAGTCTTTCACTAAACTCTAATTCTAAAGCCCCTGTATTGGAGATCATAGTTCCTAAATACTTAAATGATTTTCTTCAATAATCCTTTCTCCTTCCAATGGCATACTACGTTCTCATCACCTCTGTCTTTCTTTTGTTTATCTTGAGCCAACTTCGTATGATATTTCATGCATTCTGGTAAGCACAGCATAGCAAATCCTATGGTGTTCTGCTAATAAGGACAAACATCATCAACATACTCTAGGTCACCTAATTTCCTATTACCAATCCAGTTCAATCCTTGTTCACAATCTTCGACTGTTTTACGCATTACAAAATCCATGGGGAGTTTAAACAACATAGGTGACAACACCTTCCCTTGCAATATACCGCTGTTCACTGGAAATTTATTTGATATATATGTATATATGTATATATATATATATATATATATGCACTTGCTCTTCATTATATAGGGGAGATTTCGTAGAGATCTTATTCGAAATCTTTGAATATCTGTTAGCCAGAATTTCCAAAGATTTTATCACTGCATGCAACCGTAGATATGAACGGGGCTATCTGCGTTTACACATATCATAAGGTCATAGATATGATTGTAAAATAAGTGAGGACACAACGTTGTGAAAGGGTTTGCGTATCGCCATGATCAGCAAATTATATTAGTTAGGGCCACTCATACTAGATTATTTGCTTGAGCAATCAGAAGAAAATTTCATACCCTTACCAATCCGTACTGGCCAACTTGGTGATGAAAACTATCCAAACATCAGACATGACTAAGGCCACATTTGTGGCCTTTGTCGTGCAGTTGACAAGAAACAGCTTCATTTGTTGTTGTTATTGTTGTTGTTGTTATAAGTATGTCTATAGCCATAACATATAGAGGATTAAGATCATAGTTGCCGTCTGATATATTAAGTAAAAATCAGTTATATTAGATTTAAAAAGTTACGTTTTCTTGGGAATGATGAAGTTTCAAAGTAGGCGCCTCTTTCCAAGACAGGTTAGCCAACGTAGGTGCACCGAAGAGAAGCCGTTTTAAAAGTATAGATACCATTAGAAGCATAATTTGTATTAAGATAATATATAATTTTTATAAATATGCTTTAATTATAATTAAAAAATTCCATTGATATTGGGTTTAGTCATTTTAATGTGTTAATTATATCTATACCTGTCGTTATTCTGGTTCGGGTCTAGGTAAACACCGCCATTTTATGGATAGCCAAAAGCAAGATTCCAAACACCCTTCTCAATATTTATATTCTTCAGCAAAAATAGCATTATGTGGTTAAGTTTTATTTGAAAAATATTGTTATTCTTATTATTGTTTGTTTAAGTTTATAATTTTATTTTATACGAGTTATTGAGTAAATAGTGACAAAAGTTTCTCATTAGAGTTATTAGATACCATTCGTTTTCTATTTCAGTTGTTGGTTGTATTCAAAGAAAACGCAGAACGGAATGGTTTTTTCCCAAGGTTCGAAATTGTAACACAAATTCATACGAATTCTTTTACCTTTACAAATCCATATATCTGCAGAAAATTCACAATTAGAAATGCATACAATACATTTTGTATTTCATATTGAACTGAAAATACTGTAATAATAATAATAATAATAATAATAATAATAATAATAATAATAATAATAATAATAATAATAATAATAATAATAATAATAAGGATAGGAAAGTGGGGAAAATGGGGAAAGGAAGAGTACCCCTGGATACAATCCAGTTTATAGCTCAAAGAGCAGGTACTCGGGATGGGAAAGATTAAGAAAATAGGGAGAAAGAGAAGTACAGAAGTAGAATAAAAGAGAGGGGCAGACCCTATTCCGATATTAGAAAATTGGTAATATTATATAGTCATCAGGTGTAGCCCAAGGTGTAAATATCTTAGAATGGAGGGCTATTTTCGATTATTTATGAAAAAATTAGATATTTATTACCCACCGAGTACTCATAAGTTTTCCATTTACTAGAAATGGGTTGAACTAAATTATTAAGGGTTTGAACTATCAATGGGGGGTTTATAGGTTATAAATTGGAAAATATACTGTAGATTTATTAATAAACGATGCTGAAAACATATATTGAGAGAGAGAGAGAGAGAGAGAGAGAGAGAGAGAGAGAGAGAGAGAGAGAGAGAGAGAGAGAGAGAGAGAATAGGTGGTCGATGAGAATTTTGTTTAGAAAATAATTTTGAGCTCTTAAAATGCTCCATACTATTTGCAAATTCATATGCATTTGATGTCGGATTATGTATTATTTATGATAAGTAAAATTTAATTCTTATACAACAGATAAACATCACCAAATGTTAAATGTCACTCTCGACTAGAACTATATTGCTTTTTAATGAAACTTGCGGGGATTAATTGTTATGTTAAAAGCTGGAAATGATTTAATTTTTGGAAGGTCAAGGTCAAACCAAATATCCAATTCACGTAATCAGCCATAATTTTGGTCACAGAGACACGTAACTTGGTCATATTTGAGTGTATGAAAATTCACGCCAATTAATACATGTTAAGGTCAAAAGTTAAGGCCAAGGTCGAGCAAAAGGTCGGAAGAAATAAGCTGCCCTGACGGAGATCTGCGCTCTACTGAGTGCCCCTCTAGTTTGACTATATATTTGGTGGGAGCAGAAACTTCTGTAGATTAGAATTTTTGATTCCAATATATTACAGATGAGGCAGAATTGTTCTCTCTCTCTCTCTCTCTCTCTCTCTCTCTCTCTCCTCTCTCTCTCTCTCTCTCTCTCCTCTCTCTCCTCTCTCTCCTGTAAAGAACTTTTTCTTAATTCATCAGTATTCGATGATGAAGATATGGGAGGGAGAAGTTTTATTAAGGCAATTATTTAATTAACATAAAAAAAATACCAATTTTACCTTATTTATTATAGGGAATTTTTAAACCCTGTTACGTTCTTTTTCTTTTTTCTGTTACGTAGTCTCTCTCTCTCTCTCTCTCTCTCTCTCTCTCTCTCTCTCTCTCTCTCTCTCTCTCTCTCCATCCACGTATAAACGTAGCGTTTTGAAAATAAAAGTTTTGAGATTCACTGGTTTTAAATAACGAAGCCAAAAGGAGATATGTTACTGATTTCAGTTGCCCAAATAAGAGCCATTACTCTTTCCTTTATTTCGATTATTTAATCATTAAATATAGACTTTTCAGTTTGTGAAGTTTTGGGAATATCATTAAAGGTCACTCATCAATGACAGAGGCAAGTGGAAGAATAGTGTCCTAGAGACTGACCGTATATAGGCCGTACATATACCGTCGAAGCCCTCTCCATCGAATTAAGACACCTAGGGAGGGCAAGGCACTAGCTGCTGATGACTCAGCAGAGAGGCCCTTAGACTCTCCCAAACCCTCCATCCTCAGCTCGAAAGGACGGTGAGGCTGAGGTGACTACTAGAAACTATCAAGGTTAAGTGGGTTTCGAACTCCAGTCAAACAGATTGATAGACAAGAATGTTTCTAATGTATTTAATATATCATTCATCATAGTGATATAAGAAAACCAGGTGGCTAAAGGGACAAATTTGAAAATAACAGCTCTCCAATAATTTAGTTTCTATATCTTGTTGTATCATTAATTATTTTTATGAAAAGAGGATTTGTGATTGTACCTGGATAGGCTGACATAACACGACACGGATGTTAGGAAGCCTGAGCTATGAAGAGTCAGAATCTATAAATACACCAACACTCTTCATTTGATATGGAATCTGGAAATTTGTCGATTGTACAATTTTGAATTTCAGCAATTGTAAGCATAAAATAAGCTTTAAGCAGAATATTTCACATATTAGAACTAGATTGACGTCTCTCAGCTAAATTATCATTAGTTTACAGCTGTCCAATGTATGGATAATTATAATATAGCTGATTTACATAGATTAGATGTAGACGTAACCGAGGATGGGTTTCTTTTAACGATAGCCTATACAGTATATATGTATATATATATATATATATATATATATATATATATATATAGGGTATATATATATATATATATATATATATATATATATAATATATATATATATATATATATAGGTATATATATATATGCATGAATATGTTTAGGCCTATTTATATCCTTGATACAGACACGGCGAGATTATGGTCTTATGAGGCCCTGGGCCATGGTTTTTCAACAAGGCACTATTACCATAACATAACCTTCTGGCACCACGGTTAGATTTCGACAGTCTTCTCTATCTTGAGCTTTGAAATTCAATACTTCTCCATTCATATTTTCTTACGTCACGCTTCATAGTCCTTAGCCATATAGGCCTGGGTCTTCTAATTCTTCTAGTGCCTTGTGGAGCCCAGTTAAAAGTTGGTGAGCTAATCTCTCCTGGGGAGTGCGAAGAGTATGCCCAAAACATCTCTATCTACGCCTCACCATGATCTCATCCACATATGGCACTCGAATAATCTCTCTTATGGTTTCATTTCTAATCCCATCCTGCCATTTAACTCCCAATATCCTTCTGAAGGCTTTGTTCTCAAATCTACTAAATTTGTTGGAGATTGTTTCATTGTCATGCCATAACTCATGTCCATTCCATACAGTAACACCAATCTCACTAAACTGATGTATAGCCTAATTTTTATATGCAATTTCACGCGATTTGATTTCCAAATTTTACTTATCCTAGCCCTTGTCTGATTTGCTTTTTTTCAATCTTTCACTAAACTAAAACTAATTCTAAAGACCCTGTATTGAATATCACAGTTAGTTCCTAAATACTTAAATCATTGTATTTCATTAATCCTTTCTCCTTTTAATGATATTCCATCTCCATTGCATATTCTGTTCTCATCATCTCTGGCTTTCTTCTATTTATCTTGAGCCCAAACCTCCTGTGATATTTCATGCATTCTTGTAGGCAAGCATTGCAAATCCTGTGGTGTTCTGAAAATAAGGACAGCATCATCAGCTTACTCTAGGTCTACTCATTTCTTATTACCAATCCAGTTCAATACTTCTCCACCATCTCCAAGTATTCCACGCATTACAAAATTCATGAGGAAGATAAAACAATAAAGGAGACAACACATTCCCTTGGAATACGCCGGTGTTCATTGGAAAGTCACTTAATAGGACTCCACTTGCTATGCTCATGGACAGATTTAATCAAATTTACATATTTAAAGGGGACTTTATAATAACACAAGACTCCTCACAAAATTGGCCGGTGCACACTGTCAAAGGCTTTTCATAGTCCACAAATGCTATCTAAAGTGGATTTCTATATTACACATTACGGTATCACATGTCCTAAATTGAAAATTTGTTCAGTACAACTTCTACCTTTTCTAAATCCTAATTGTTCATCTCTCAGCTTTTCATCAATCTTTTTCTCTAGTCTCTTTAGAATAAGCATAATATATATATATATATATATATATATATATATATATATATATATATATATATATATATAAATATATATATATATATATATATATATATATATATATATATATATATATATATATATATATATATATGTATATATATAGCCAAACGCTTGCTATTCATTATATAATGTAGATTCTTCATAAAATTAAGATATCCTTTAAATGTAATCGAATATAAATAAAGTATCTGTAAATACAATCAAAATATAGTTGTTCAATCATAGAGGCCATTGTTAAACTGTATAAAATCGTCTAAAAGAAGCCAAAATAAAAGGTAAACAAAAGGTTTGGGTTACATGTGAATTTTTGGCAATTTCGAGCTTTAGTAAAATTAGATCTGTTCCACGTTTTCTTTGAATACAACCAACAACTGAAATTGAAAACTAATGAACTCTAGTCTTTGTAATGAGGACCTCTTGTCATTATTTCCAAATAATTCGTATAAAATAGAATTCTAATATGAAACAAAAAGGAATAGAAATATTATTAATTTTCTGATAAAAGTTAACAGCTAGAGCTATTATTTGTCGCCGAATATAAATATTGAGAAGGGGTGTTTGGAATATTGCTTATGGCTATACATAAAATGGCGGTGTTTGCCCCAAATCGAACCAGAATAACCACATGTAGAGATATAATTACCACATTGAAAAACTTAACCCATTATAAATTGAATTTTGAATTCGAATGATTTTTTTTATATAAATTGCAATTTATCTTTGTATAATTAAAACCTTTTAAAAGAGGTTTTTACTTTTAGAAGAGTTTCGCGTGGATGCATATAGGTTGGTTAACCTGTCTTGGAAAGAGGCGCTTACTTTGAACATTCATCATTCCCCAGAAAAGTAATTTTTTATCTCAAATATAACTTACATTTACTCAATACATCAACGTCAACTATGATCTTAATCCTCTAAATATGTTATGGCCATAGACATACTTATAGTTATAATTAAATATGACTAATGAATGTGATAAATCATAAAATTTGTCTTTCGATTATTTTCTTTTTAATTATTCAAGACATAGTGGTCTTACACAGACTGATATAGTTTTCATGTGAACCCAATTTAAAAACTGCCATAGCCTATACTATCCTGGAGCCTTAAGGTCCGACAGTATGGTGATGTATCATATTTTTTTACAGTGATTTGATATATATATAAATATATATATTATATATATATATATATATATATATATATATATATATAATATATATATATATATATATATATATATATATATATATATGTATATATACATATACACACACATTACATATATATATATATATATATATATTACACACATATATATATATATATATATATATATATATATATATATATATATATATATATATATATTTCAAATCACTGTCTAAAGTTATAATGCATTGCCATACTGTCAGACCCTAAGGCTCCAGGATAAAAATAACCTTGAAGCCTGTATGTTCTTCTTCCGAGCTTTTTCATTTGTAAACTACATTGATCTGGGGACATAACTCGACTCTCGGTGATACATTTACAAATGGTGTCTTTAGTTTTACTCTTTCGATGTTTATTTTTCCAACGACATCTATTAACCGTCTGTAGGACTCCCCCCCTCCCCCAACCCCCAAATTCACATTATGATACAGACCCATATTCCTATTGTTCTTTTAAAATCATAGTCATGTGGAGAAGATTCATCCATTTTTCCTCATAATCTTCCCCATGATTGATTGATCTGTTGCTGGGAGATTTATTAACGTGTCCCACTCGCTCCAATCCTCCATGACAATCCTCCAATTACTGATATAGACGTATGAAATATAGAACTAACTTTACTGGGGCATCTAACTTGATTTATTAAGTAGCCTTTTAATATTCTAGATAGCCACTACTCTCAAATGTCACGAATCCACTGTGGCCTTATATGATATAACATTTAATATGAAATCATTTGAAGATGTAAAATGTCTTTTTTTTTCTATATTAGAATAATATCGTTTTGCTAAAAAAATTGGAAATATGCCTTGGATTAGATTTTTCGTTATAGAAAATAGATTTTATTTTTCTTATTGAATTACACTAATCTTATTACAGTTTCATCATAAATTTATAGGTAGTAGGTTGACCAGGGCACCAGCTACTTGTTGAGATACTACCGCTAGAGATAATTGGGTAGTCCTTTTACTGGCCAGAGAGTACTACATTGGATCTTTCTCTCTAGTCACGGCTCATTTTCCCTTTGCCTACACATACACCGAATAGTCTGGCCTATTCTTTACAGATTCTCCTCAGTCCTCATACACCTGACAAAACCGAGATCACCAGACAGTTCTTCTTCGCTCAATGGTTAACTACTGCACTTTCCTCTGGTAATGGTAGAAAAGATTCTTTTTCTAGGTAAGCAGCTCTTCTAGAAGGACACTCCAAAATCAGACCATTGTTCATTAGTCTTGGGCAGTGCTGTAGCCTCTGTACCATGGTCTTCCACTGTCTTGGGGCAGAGTTCTCTTGCTTGAGGGTACACACGGGCACACTAATCTAATTTATTTCTCTTCCTGATGTTTTTTGAAGTTATATTAGTTTATATATGAAAGATTTATTTCGATGTTGTTACTGTTCTTAAAATATTTTATTTTAATTGTTAGTTACTTTTCTTGTAGCTTATTTATTTCCTCATTTCCTTTCCTCATTTTGCTATTTTTCCTGTTGGAGCCCTTGGGCTTATAGAACCTTGTTTTTTTCAACTTTAGTTGTAGCTTAGCAATTAATAATAATAATAATAATAATAATAATAATAATAATTATAATCAGTGAGCCTTTCTAGAGAAAAGATTTAGCGAAATATAATAACAATTGAACGACCTTTGGACATGAGCACAGTATAAAAAGATTCACTCTAAGCCAAGAGAGTAAAGAACAATAAGAGATAATCCCTCATCATCTTTATCTTTAATAAAAACAAAGATTCATAAGTATGTGCTGTAAAGTTTTTATTAGTTTTATTAAGGATTATGGATGAGTAGCTAAAACGTATCAAGAACGAAGGAAATAAAGAAAAGAGTTTAGGAGGATATTTCTTTCCGGGTCGCGAAGACGAATAAAAGGATAATTATATGTTGAGCCAAGTTTTATGTTTTCAACGATTTTCTCAAATAGATTTGAATGAACAAATGTTTTTCGTTTTAAGCAGCGAGAAGAAAAAGGGAAGAATATTTATGTGCTTCATCATGTTTAGAATAGTGTATGATTTATTTAACTCTTGAGGATTAAACGCAAAATAAAAAAAAAGTATATTGTATCATATCTCGTTTTAAACGAAGAGAGGGAAAAAGTCTAAATGAATTCATGATGGAATATGGAAGGTATATTTGAAAATAGGTTGAAGATTTAAATATTCTGTTATATTTTTCTGTTATTCTGCTTAACACTTCATCTTGTTTGAGTAGTTCTATGCAAGGGGTTAGGTTGTCTTTTCTGAAGTGGACAGAGTTGTTTTTTGAAGTGGAGAGAGAGAGAGAGAGAGAGAGAGAGAGAGAGAGAGAGAGAGAGAGAGAGAGAGAGAGAGAGAGAGGTATCCATTTTATTCCCATCTTAGGATAACTTATACCTAGGAAAACTTTGCCTATGAGAGAGAGAGAGAGAGAGAGAGAGAGAGAGAGAGAGAGAGAGAGAGAGAGAGAGAGAGAGAGAGAGAGAGAGAGAGAGAGAGGTTT
>NC_090753.1:80854315-80924152 GCF_036898095.1 Palaemon carinicauda
AGAGAGAGAGAGTGAGAGAGAGGAGAGGAGAGAGAGGAGAGAGAGAGAGAATGTTTTTATTTTATTCCCATCCTAAGATAACTTATACCTAGGAAAGCTTTGCCTATGAGAGAGAGAGAGAGAGAGAGAGAGAGAGAGAGAGAGAGAGAGAGGAGAGAGAGAGAGAGAGAGAGAGGAGAGAGAGAGAGGGATGTTTCTATTTTATTCTCATCTTAAGATAACTTATACCTAGGAAAGCTTTGCCTATGAGAGAGAGAGAGAGAGAGAGAGATGAGAGAGAGAGAGAGAGAGAGAGAGAGAGAGAGAGAGAGAATGTTTTTATTTTATTCCCCATCCTAAGATAACTTATACCTAGGAGCTTTTGAGAGAGAGAGAGAGAGAGAGGAGAGAGAGAGAGAGAAAGAAATCGGCCTACCGTATTAAGAATTCTTTCCTTCCTTCAGATTAAGAACTTCTTACACGTCACAGACGTAGAATTTGGAGGGTAATAAACTAGCTAGAGGATTAATGTCTCTGCATTTGCTGCTTTTTTTTATGATGAAATTTCTCTTAAAAGGGCTTCATTTTACAGCTTCTCTCTCTCTCTCTCTCTCTCTCTCTCTCTCTCTCTCTCTCTCTCTCTCTCTCTCCCTCTCCTCTCTCTCTCTCTCTCCACCAGCTGCATTTCATGAAGTGTAAAATTGCTAATTGAAAAAAGCATGGAGATAATATTTCAAGTTTCTTCAAATTAGTGATGAAACGGCTGGCCCACTCTGTTTTGCAGTGATAAGATCGTTTGTCCTTTTATATATATAATAGATATAATAAATATAAGCTCATTCATCACCTTAATAGATCTTCGCTAGAGCAATTACTCCCTCATTGATTCCTATGAAAACCTTCCCCCTATCCATGACCAAGAAACCTTAGTCAACCATTTGATTACACCCGTTTCCACTTCATCCTGCCCTCTTACTCTTAATCCTATATCTATTTACCAAGGCACTTCCTCCAACTTTGGGCTTAGCCAACATAAAAAGGGGGGACTTTTCCTCTTTTGCTCCTCCCAGCCTAACGATGGATTCAGTCGAGTTTGGTTGGTACTGCTAGGGTGCCACAGCCCACCCTCTCCCCTATTCTATAAACTATAAAATTACCCTCCTCACTTTTAATCCTACTCTACTCTAAGCTCTATTCTCTAAACTCTAGAAATGCCTCCCTTGCATCTTATATGAACCATTTTTTACTACATCGTACTTCACTTCGTCAAATTACTCACTCCATCGACGCATGGCAGCATTTTCTTCAGACATCTCTCCAGTTTTTTAAGTTTCCCTGAAGATCCCTTTGGGCCTTTATGTTTTCTCTCGTTGCACTCTACTTACCCGGAGCTACAGATGTGCTATGATTTAACCCAAAATGCTTAATATCAATTTATTTTTATACACAGTGTCCTTAACACTTTAGCCTCTGCATTGTCCAGCTGTGAAACTTCACTTAGTACTTTTTTCTCACCAACATATTTTTTATAATCACACCACCTACTTTTTATTTCTCTTCTTTCTACTCTCAGTAGTTTTTAATACTATCCTTCCATATTCAATTTAAAATACTTTTTATATATATCCATTCTTTCTAATATCCTCAACTCACTTCCTTCTAATCAGATTCATTCGTTTGAATTACATAAAAAAAAACATTTAATCAAATATTTCTTTTCAAATCAAAACTTCTGTCTATTTTACCTTTTGTTTTAAATAAATAATGACCAGCCATTAGTTTCCCCATCATTAAATGTACCAACTATAGCTCTTGGAGTCGTCTATGCTAAACACACACTCTAACAAATGACTTTCCTTACCATTTTCTCTTTCATGAGACTGAATAGAGAGAGAGAGAGAGAGAGGAGAGAGAGAGGAGAGAGTGAGAGAAGAGAGAGAGAGAGAGAGAGAGAGAGAGAGAGAGAGAGAGAGGAGAGAGAGAGAGGAGATTTTCCTATGTAAATACTGTACAGATTTTTTTCTTAGTACATATTTTATATCTCAAAGACATCCCCCAATTAGTGGTATTTAATGTTCCCCAGGGGAAGTTAAGCCAACTTATTTAGATTTCTCTCGCTTATTCCAGGAAATATCATCCTGCTATGCTTCCTAAAATTCTATCTCATTCTTCCTCTTCTGGGCATGCAAACAGCTGTGTGTCTTTTCCCCCAACCATTTTATTCCCGAGTGCTTGCACTTTGCTTCCCAAATATTTCCTTCCATTCTCCTTTTCCTTCTCGTTACCTGTTTCTCTTGTTTTACTGACTGCTTCCATTTGCTTGCGCACTATTAAGGCAGTTAAATCCTTCCTCCAATGATATCTCGTATTATTATTATTATTATTATTATTATTATTATTATTATTATTATTATTATTATTATAAATTTCTTAAAGATTTCAAACTATAGAGCAAAAAATCTATAACTTTGATCATCATATAATATATGAAAAGGTTACCACGCCCTCTTCGGTTTCCGTAAATAGCCAGTTTTCTAAAGGTATGTATCACAGGTAGACAGTTGTGTTAACACTGGCAAATGTTTTGAATCTAATCGTTTATTTGCCAGAAAAACTTAAATATTCTCCCGGGGATGAAGAAGACCAAGAAGCAGTAAGATTGAAGTAAGTTAAGTTAAGTTAGATTTCAGATGGCAACGTCTTGTTATAGTTTTTATAAAACAACCGTGAACGTAACGGCCAATTTGTCGTTATTGTTATTGTTGTTGTTGTTCTAAGAAAAGGCTGTATATCATCCTTTTGAAATCATTGTGGAAACCGAATGGATAGATAAAGGAATAGATAGGTTGATAAATATGTAAGTGAAATAAAGTGTGTTGGCATCAATGGCTCCATTAAGTTTTGCGTGAAGTAATGTTTATTTATGGCCTCGTTAAAAGCTTGCGTTGAGGTGTCTTGGATGCATCCCCAATGAAGATAAGGTGATTTGAATTGTTCATTAACAAGGTAATAAAGAAGGCAAAAGTTGGCCACAAGATTATTTAATGTCTGAAAACAGGATTTCTTGAAAATAGAATTACTAGTCGGGGACGAAAATGGCCAATTTCACTACATTGATCGAATTCTGAGGACGAGAGTTTGAAATTCTTAACCATGAGGTAAATTTTGACATCATCATTACCAACATCATCATTCATCATCAATATCATCATCATCACCTTTACCTTTGTTGATTCAGCCCATATTAGGAATAATGTTATATAGGGATTTTTAAAAGGGACAATAAAATGCAAAATTTCTTTACCGAATATATAGAAAAAAAAATGCTTACATAGCTTACTCGAAAAATTACTCAGTGAACCATAACTGTAGAAATAGCTGATATAATAGTGAAGAAATGACAGACATTCCTATTCAAAAGGTTTTATGATACAAAAGAAAAGGTTTCAACTGAAGAAAACTAAATTGTAGTTATCAGATATATTAAGCACCAATTAAGTTACAATAATAGAAATGTTAATACAGAGATAACAGGCATCACTTCATGACCTTATCTTTAGTGAACAAAATCGTCTTTTATATGAAAATATGTATGTCAAAAAATAGCATATCACCGATTCTGATTAAATGTGTAATCATAAATTATAACAATAGTTTTTTATCGTCTCTAATGTCAAAATATTTATGTCAAAAAGTGTGTCAATTACATGGGATATACCATTTTTATATTAAATACATAATCCTATATTATAACAATAGTTTTTTATCGTCTCTGATGTCAAAATATTTATGTCAAAAAGTATGTTAATTACGTGGGATATCACATTTTATGATTAAATGCATAATCCTATATTATAACAACTGTTTTTTACTCAAATTATCTCTCTCCTGTTCGTACTGTGACCTGGATTTCATTAAAATCGACCGTTTTCCTCTTATTTCCAGGTTCCGCACAATATTTGTCCAGTAGTCGTCAGATAAAGAGAGTAACCCAGAGCTATTATCCTCGAAACTTTTCTTGAAAAAGTGAGTCGTTATGCTGTTTTTTGTTATATTAAATTGGCCCTCTTGCCAGTACTGGCCCTTCTAATTTAGGGAAAGAATAACATAACGTTTTCTTCTTATCGTGGTAAACAATGAGATACAATTTAATATGAAAAGGATTTTTTTTTTTATGTCACGAGTGAGGAATGGGGGATGGTTAAAGTTTATTGTGCCCAAATGCATTATTTATTTATTTATATTTTATTCACTTTGACCTGAGTCTATTTTTATATACTTTTTATTAGATTTATTTTTTAAATGTCCAGCTATTGTAAGTTCAGAATATTAAAAGAACAAAGTACTTAGCAATTTACAGCATTTTGAAAAAGGAGACTTAAAGCTTTAATTTTGTTGATATATAACTTTATCCCTAAGTTTATATTCGAATTTATTGGACACTGCAACCATTAAGGTACCTGATATTCATATTTTTTCTTTCAAAACCTATCTCGATCTTTTAGGCTCAGCGTTTCTCTTATATAACATTCTCATTTCGTGTATTTATAGACAGTGTCATTGGTGTAGTACTTGAAGTTGCTCTAGCCAACATACATACATACATACATACATACACAGAGGTGAATAGTCCAGTGTATGTAAGGAGTAGAAGCAATACTTATGAGCCTTTTGTGTATCATCATCATCTCCTCCTACGCCTATTGACGCAAAGGGCCTCGGTTAGGTTTCACCAGTCGTCTCTATCGTGAGCTCTTAATTCAGTACTTCTCCATTCATCATATCCTACTGCGCTTCACAGTCCTCAGCCATGTAGGCCAGGGTCTTCAAACTATTCTAGTGCCTTGTGGTACCCAGCTGAACGTTTGGTGAACTAATCTCTTTTGGAGTGCGAAGAACATGTATAAACCCTCTCTATCTACCCCTCATCATGATCTCATCCACATATGACATTCTAGTAATCTCTCTTACAGTTTCATTCCTAATCATGTTCTGCCATTCAACTCCCAATTTCATTCTGAGGCCTTTCTTCACAAATCTACTAAATCTATTAGAGATTGTTTCATTGTCATACCATGGCTCATGTCCATATAATAACACTAATCTCACTAAATTGATATATAGTCTGATTTTTATATATAATTTCATGCGATTTGATTTCCAAAATTTACTTAACCTAGCCATTGTTTCATTTGCTTTTTTTTAATCTTTCAATAAACTCTAATTCTAAAGCCCCTGTATTGGAGATCATAGTTCCTAAATACTTAAATGATTTTCTTCAATAATCCTTTCTCCTTCCAATGACATTTCATCTTCCATTGCATACTACGTTCTCATCACCTCTGTCATTCTTCTGTTTATCTTGAACCCAACCTCGTATGATATTTCATGCATTCTGGTAAGCAAGCATTGCAAATCCTATGCTGATCTGCTAATAAGGACAACATCATCAAGAAACTCTAGGTCACCTAATTTCCTACTGCCAATCCAGTCCAATCCTTCTTCACAATCTTCGACTGTTTTTTGCATTACAAAATCCATGGGGAGGATAAACAACATAAGTGACAACACATTCCCTTGCAATATACCGCTGTTCGTTGGAAATTCATTTGATATATATATATATATATATATATATATATATATATATATATATATATATATATATATATATATATATATCCAGACACTTGTTCTTTATTATATAGGGGAGATTTTGTAGAGATTTTATTCGAAATCTTTGAATATCTGTTATCTAGAATTTCCAATGATTTTGTCACTTCATGCAACCGTAGATATGAACGGGGCTATCTGTTTACGTTTACACATATCATAAGGTCATAGATATGATTGTAAATTAAGTGAGGACACAACGTTGTGAAAGGGTTTGCGTATCGCCATGATCAGCAAATCTTTACTAGTTAGGGCCACCCATACTAGATTATTTGCTTGAGCAATCAGATGAAAATTTCATAACATTACCAATCCGTACTGGCCAGCATAGTGATGAAAACTATCCAAACATCAGACATGACAAAGGCCACGTTTGTAGCCTTTGTCATGCAATTGACGAGAAACAGCTGCATTTGGTGTTGTTATTGTTGTTGTTGTTATAAGTATGTCTATAGCCATTACATATAGAGGATTAAAATCATAGTTGCCGTCTGATATATTAAGTAAATATCAGTTATATTAGATTTAGAACATTATCTTTTCTTGGGAATAATGAATGTTCAAAGTAGGCGCCTCTTTCCAAGACAGGTTAGCCAACGTAGACCTATCGAAGAGAAGCCGTTCTAAAAGTGAAGATACCATTAGAAGGTTTAATGTGTATCAAGATAATATATGATTTGTATTAAAATGCTTTAATTTTAATTAAAAAATTCCATTAGTCATTTTAATGTGTTAATTATATCTGTACTTGTGGTTATTCTGTTTCGGGTTGAGGTAAACACCGCCATTTTATGTATAGCCAAAAGCAAAATTCCAAACACCCCTCTCAATATTTATAATCTTCAGCAAAAATAGCATCATGTGGTTGAATTTTATTTGAAAAGTGTTATTATTTTTATTATTGTTTGTTTGAGTGTAAAATTTTATTTTATACATGTTATTTAGAAATAGTGACAAAAGTTTCTCATTAGAGTTATTAGATACCGTTCGTTTTCTATTTAACTTGTTGCTTGTATTCAAAGAAAACGTAGAACGGATTTTTTATTTTCTAAAGTTAGAAATTGTAACACGAATTCTTACGAATTCTTTTACCTCTACAAATGCATATATCTGCAGAAAATTCACAATTAGAAATTCATACAATACATTTTGTATTTCATCTTGAACTGAGACTACTGTACAAGATCATTAGGAAGATAGTTAATGAATGATTTATCATACGGTAATGAGCAAAAAGACAATGTAATGTTTTCTATTTGCCAAACATATTAATATACTTTTCTTTGGAAATTATGAGAAGATAAAATTGAAATAGTCATCAGGTATAATATAAGGTTTCAATTTCTTAGAATGGAGAGCTCCAGCTATTTTCGAATAATTATTAATAAATTAGATATTTATTATCCACCGAATACTCCTAAGTTTTGCAATTATTAGAAATGGATTGAACTAAATTAGTAGGGTTTTGAACCGTCAATGGAGGTTTATAGGTTATAAATTGGAAAGTAAACTGTAGATTTATTCATAAACGATGCTTAACAGAGAGAGAGAGAGAGAGAGAGAGAGAGAGAGAGAGAGAGAGAGAGAGAGAGAGAGAGAGAGAGAGAGAGAGAGAATATTTCGTTTAGAATATATTTTTGAACTCTTAAAAATGTTTCTTACTTTTTGCAAATTCATATGCATCTGATATCAGAGTTTGTATTATTGTTGATGTGAAATTTCATTCTTATGCAGCAGATTAATATAATCAATTGCTTAAATGTCACTCTCGACTGTTGAGCTATATTGCTTATTGATGAAACTTGCCGGGATTAATTGTTATGTAAAAAGCTTGAAATGATTACATTTTGGAAGGTCAAGGTCAAAGGTCAGGGTTAAGGTCAAGCAAAATGTCCAATTCACATAATCACCCGTAGTTTTGGACACCGTTGTCACTGAAACATCAAACTTTATTCATGTTTCAGTATAGACATCTATGTCAATTAATACATGTTAAGGTCAAAGATCAAGTCAAGGTCAAACCAAATAGCCAATTAACGTAATCAGCCATAATTTTGGACATCGTTGTCACAGAGACATGTAACATGGTCATATTTGAGTGTATGAAAATCCACGCCAATTATACATGTTAAGGTCAAAAGTCAAGGCCAAGGTCGAGCAAAAGGTCGAGAAATAAGCTGCCCTGACGGAGATCTGCGCTATACTGAGTGCCCCTCTAATATGATATATATTTGGTGGGAGAAGAAACTTCTATAGATTAGAATTTAAGATTCCAATATATTACAGATGAGAGGCAGAATTGTTCTCTGGACAGAACATCTCTCTCTCTCTCTCTCTCTCTCTCTCTCTCTCTCTCTCTCTCTCTCTCTCTCTCTCTCTCTCTCTCTCTCTCTCTTTTAAAGAACTTTTTTTAATTCATCAGTATTCGATGATGAAGTTATGGGAGGGAGAATTTCTAATAAGGCAGTTATTTAATTAACGTAAAAAGTATATACCAATTTTACCCTTATTTATTGTAGGGAATTTTGAACCCTGTCATGTTCTTTTTTCTGTAACATAGTATCTCTCTCTCTCTCTCTCTCTCTCTCTCTCTCTCTCTCTCTCTCTCTCTCTCTCTCTCTCTCTCTCTCTCTCCACACGTATAGCCCTAGCGTTTTGAAAATAAAAGTTTGGAGATTCAATGACGTAGCCAAAAAGAGATAAGTGTTACTGATTTCAGTTGCCCAAATGAGAGCCATTACTCTTTACTTTATTTCCATTATTTAATCATTAAATATAGACTTTTCAGTTTTTGAAGTTTTGGGAATATCATTAAAGATCACTCATCAATGACAGAGGCAAGGGGAAGAACAATGTCCTAGAGACTGACTATATATAGGCCTACATATAGCGTCCAAGCCCTTTCCATCAAATTAGGACCAGGGAGGGCAAGGCAATAGCTGCTGATGAATCAGCAAGGTAAACCTATAGACTTTCCCAAACCTCCATCCTTAGCTTACAGGAACGGTGAGGCTGCAGGGACTACTAGAAACTATCAAGGTTAAGTGGGTTTCGAACTCCAGTCCAACAGATTAGTAAACAAGAATGTTTCCGTATTTAATATATCATTCATTATAAAGTAATGTAAGAAACCCCGGTGGCCCAAAGGACAAATTTGACAATAACAGCTCTCCAATAATTTAGTTTCTATATCTTGTTGTATCTTCAATTAGTTTTGTGAAAAGAGGATTTGTCAATATGGCTACATATGATGACATAACACGACACGTATGTTAGGAAACCTGAGCTATGAAGAGTCAGATTCTATAAATAGAACAACACTTCATTTATAAATACACCAACACTCTTCATTTGATATGGAATCTGGCAATTTGTCGATAGTACAATATTGAATTTCAGCAATTGTAAGCATAGACTAAGCTTTAAGCTGGATATTTTTATATATGAAAACTAGGTTGACGTCTCTCAGCTAAAATTATCATTAGTTTTCAGCTGTCAATGTATGGCTGATTATGAAATAGGTGATTTACATAGATTAGATGTAGACGTAACCGAGGGTGGGTTTCTTTTAACGATCACATATCAGGTATTTGGTATTAAAGTATATATATATATATATATATATATATATATATATATATATATATATATATATATACATATATATATATATATATATATATATATATATATATATATATATTTATATATAATGTGTATGCATGAATATGTGTAGGTCTATGTATTTCCTTGATACAGACACGGCCAAATTATGGTCTTATGAGGCCCTGGGCCTTGGTTTTTCAACAAAGCGTTATTACCATACCATAACGCCCTGGCACCACGGTTAGATTTCGACAGTCGTCTCTAGCTTGAGCTTTGAAATCAATACTTATCCATTCATCTTTTCTTACGTCACGCTTCATAATCCTTAGCCATATAGGCCTGGGGCTTCCAAATCTTCTAGTGCCTTCGAGCCCAGTTAAAAGTTTGGTGATCTAATCTCTACTGGGGAGTGCGAAGAGCATGCCCTAGACATCTCTGTCTACGTCTCACCATGATGATATCTCATTCACATATGGCAATCGAGTAATCTCTCTTATGGTTTCATTTCTAATCCAGTCCTGCCATTTAACTCCCAATATTCTTCTGAGGGTTTTGTTCTCAAATCTACTAAATCTGTTGGAGATTGTTTCATTGTCATACCATAACTCATGTCCATTCCATATAGTAACACCAATCTCACTAGACTGATGTATAGCCTAATTTTTATATGCAATTTTACGCGATTTGATTTCCAAAATTTACTTAATCTAGCCCTTGCCCCATTAGCTTTTTTCAATCTTTCACTAAACTCTAATTCTAAAGACCGTGTATTGAATATCACAGTTCGTTCCTAAATACTTAAATGGTTGTATTTCATTAATCCTTTCTCCTTCTAATGATATTTCATCTTCCATTGCATATTCTGTTCTCATCATCTCTGGGTTTCTTCTATTTATCTTAAGCCCAACCTCCTGTGATATTTCATGGAATCCGGTAGGCAAGCATTGCAAATCCAGTTGAATACTTCTCCACCATCTCCAAGTATTCCACGCATTACAAAATTCACGAGGAAGATAAACAATAAAGGAGACAACACATTCCCTTGGAATACGCCGGTGTTCATTGGAAAGTCACTTAATAGGACTCCACTTGCTATGCTCATGGACAGATTTAATCAAATTTACATATTTAAAGGGGACTTTATAATAACTGAGGACCCCTCTGAAAATTGGCCGGTGCACACTATCAAAGGCTTTTCATAGTCCACAAATGCTATCAATAGTGGATTTCTATATTTATACATTACGGTATCACATGTCCTAAAATGAAAATTTGTTCAGTACAACTTCTACCTTTTCTAAATCCTAATTGTTCATCTCTCAGCTTTTCATCAATCTTTTTCTTTAGTCTCTTTAGAATAGCATAATATATATATTATTATTATTATTATAATTACTATCCAAGCTACAACCCTAGTTGGAAAAGCAAGATGCTATAAGCCCAGGGGCTCCAACAGGGAAAAATAGCCCAGTGAGGAAAGGAAATAAGGAAATAAATAAATGAAGAGAACAAATTAACAATAAATCATTCTAAAAACAGTAACAACGTCAAAACAGACATGTCATATATAAACTATTAACAGCATCAAAAACAAATATGTCATAAATAAACTATAAAAAGACTCATGTCCGCCTGGTCAACAAAAAAGCATTTGCTCCAACTTTGAACTTTTGAAGTTCTACTGATTCAACCACCCGATTAGGAAGATCATTCCACAACTTGGTAACAGCTGGAATAAAACTTCTAGAGTACTGCGTAGTATTGAGTCTCGTGATGGAGAAGGCCTGGCTATTAGAATTAACTGCCTGCCTAGTATTACGAACAGGATAGAATTGTCCAGGGAGATCTGAATGTAAAGGATGGTCAGAGTTATGAAAAATCTTATGCAACATGCATAATGAACTAATTGAACGACGGTGCCAGAGATTAATATCTAGATCAGGAATAAGAAATTTAATAGACCGTAAGTTTCTGTCCAACAAATTAAGATGAGAATCAGCAGCTGAAGACCAAACAGGAGAACAATACTCAAAACAAGGTAGAATGAAAGAATTAAAACACTTCTTCAGAATAGATTGATCACCGCAAATCTTGAAAGACTTTCTCAATAAGCCTATTTTTTGTGCAATTGAAGAAGACAGAGACCTTATATGTTTCTCAAAAGTAAATTTACTGTCGAGAATCACACCTAAAATTTTGAAAGAGTCATACATATTTAAAGAAACATTATCAATACTGAGATCCGGATGTTGAGGAGCCACCGTCCTTGACCTACTTACAATCATACTTTGAGTTTTGTTAGGATTCAACTTCATACCCCATAATTTGCACCATGCACTAATTCTAGCTAAATCTCTATTAAGGGATTCACCAACCCTAGATCTACATTCAGGGGATGGAATTGATGCAAAGAGAGTAGCATCATCTGCATATGCAACAAGCTTGTTTTCTAGGCCAAACCACATGTCATGTGTATATAGTATGAAAAGTAATGGGCCAAGAACACTACCCTGTGGAACACCGGATATCACATTCCTATAATCACTATGGTGCCCATCAACAACAACTCTTTGAGATCTATTACTTAAAAAATCAATAATAATGCTAAGAAACAACCCACCCACTCCCAACTGTTTCAGTTTGAAAACAAGGGCCTCATGATTAACACGGTCAAAGGCAGCACTAAAATCAAGGCCAATCATACGAACTTCCTGACCACAATCAAGGGATTTCTGTACAGCATTGGAGATTGTAAGAAGGGCATCACATGCTCCAAGGCCTTTATATATATATATATATATATATATATATATATATATATATATATATATATATATATATATATATATATATATATATATATATATATATAATGTAGCCAAACATTCATTATATGAGGTAGATTCTTCATAAATTTCGTAAAATTAAGTCTGTTCCACGTTTTCTTTGAATACAACCAACAACTGAAATAGAAAACTAATAATCTCTAATCTTTGTAACGAGGAACTCTTGTCACTATTTCTAAATGATTCATATAAAATGAATTTCTTATATGAAACAAAAATGAATAGAAATATTATTAATTTTCTGATAAAAGTTAACAGCCTAGAGCTATTATTTGTCGTCGAATATAAATATTAAGAAGGGTGTTTGAAATATTGCTTTTGGCTATACATAAAATGGCGGTGTTTACCTCATCCCGAACCAGAATAACCACAGGTACAGATAGAATTAACACATTAAAATTGCTAAACCCAATATAGATTTAATTCTGAATTAGAATGAATGTTTACTCTATTGGTTGCATATTATCTTTATACAATTTAAACCCTCTAATAGGCTCTTTACTTTTAAAAGAGTTTATATTTTATGTGAATACGTTGGCTAACCTGTCTTGGAAAGAGCCGCCGACTGTGAACCTTCATTATTCCCCAGAAAAAAAAAATAACTTTTTAAATCAAATATGTCTTTTATAGCATTGCTTTGCTATGCTATATGTATAGCATATGTGTATGCATATAGGTATGCTTATATGTATATATATATATATATATATATATATATATATATATATATATATATATATATATATATTAGTAAAAATCTTAATACATTAACCATATCTTTATGGTTAGATATATTATGGCTCACGTTGGTACAGGCTAATTAAGATGTCAGTAAATTCCATTGAACATATTTTACCATTTATTTTAACCCAATTTTCCTTTAATTACAACAATATCAACACAGTACACTTGTGTCCTGTTCAATGTTAAAGTACCGCCAGGTAGTTCTAAAATATGATTAAATTACCTTCGTTCTCGATTTGGACTTAGCAAATTTTCATTTATAATCTTAAAGTCAGTTTCATTGAGCAAATCAGATTCAGTTACCATCAAGGTGAAAATACGATATTTGTCTGTCATAGGATAGTTTAGATCGAAAGAATTTTTCACTTTTTTAAATAAACAGAAAATGACCCCTCTCCTGTGTTTACAGTTGGCCATGTTAAATAAATGCGAAATGCTCTGTTAACATTTGGGAATGTTTCTATAATTCCAGCAGCATGTATATTTCTAGGAGCAGATATTGGACTGTAGTTTTCAGGTGTGCATAAAAGAATTGTAGAAAACTGAACAATCTCATTCGCAAATGTTACTTGCAGGTTTGCCTGAAAAATACATCTGGAAATTCGTTGCAGCTTCTTTAAGTTCAGGCTCTGACAAAGCAGTAATACTTAATAGAAAAGCAAACTTTTCCTGGGGCTTGAAGGAGAATTCTATCCTTTTCGATAATTCTAAAGCTAATGAATCTAAAATGGGAACGTATGTATATATTTTGAAGTTATTCGTGGGAGATAGCTCTGCTTCAGTGTCTTCCTTCAAAAAAAAAAAAAGATTTCTCTTTTTTTATCTTTGGCGTTCAGATTGGTAACCAGGATCCTTTACTATTAGCATAGCCTTTTCTTCGGTTCTGAAATGTATCGTAATTTCACCAAAAAAAAAAAAAATAAAATAAAAAATAGAAATAAAAATGACAAACTGCAACAGACATTCATAAAGACTTGCACATGTTGTTAGGTCAGTTTCAGCCTTCTGAAGACTTGATAGTGGTGGGCAAGCGAGGCGTTAGGAGGTGACTGTGAAATGAGTCGAATGAAACTAACTTTATTTGGACGGAGCATGAGAACATATATAGAACCCGTTCCAATCAAGAAAGGCACAAAAATTCAAAACACAATGATGTAAGAATATACAAACATAAACAGGTTAACAGTGAGAGGGAAGAGCGATAACGACATTATATATATATATATATATATATATATATATATATATATGTGTGTGTGTGTGTGTGTTTGTGTGTGTGTGTGTGTGTGTGTGTTTTCAAAAAGGCCCATAAAGAAAAAGGAAATATAAATAAATCACTATATTTCAGCCAATAAACATTGGCCCTCTTCAGGATATAAAGTAAAAGTGAGCAATACATCCTGAAGAGGGCCAATGTTTATTAGCCGAAATATAGTGATTTATTTATATTTTCTGTGTTTCTTTTATGGGCCTTTTTGAAGAAAACATGTTAAACCGTTCGATTACAGTTATAAGTAAGACATATATATATATATATATATATATATATATATATATATATATATATATATATATAAAGAAATACCGCTACAGTGTACGAATGTGTGTGATACATCATATACGTGCGGTACAGTGGTATTCAATCGTCCCTGAATACGCTCGGAACTTACGTAAAAAGGTGCAGTTGAAACATTTTCCATTTTCTATGCTAGAATTGAGGTCTCTCCTCTGGTGGCTATTATTTAGTTATTGTCTGCTGTAAAATGAATCAAAGCTGACCGTATTTCAACACAGTTAGCTGTCAACGAACCTGCTGCGCCAGAAATTTTTGACCATCTTGTGTTAGATACAGTTTTGATATTTCCATGAATTGTTGATTTTAAAATACTCCGACAGCGAGTTAAAGCAGAGAAGTTGAATAATGTTTGTAAGAATCTGGAAAATGACATTATACAGAGGAATCGCTGGCACGTCAAGTATTCAAAGAATTAAAGCAAGTAAGAGGGCAATGATACCAAGCAAATTCAACTGTGAAGAATTGTCTTTACGCTCTTTTAGAGAGACGCTTGCTCTGTATTATAAATGGGAGATTGTATATGCCACACAGGTTTTATTTGCAGATATATTCCCCTGCATTCTTTATAAACGCCCTTCAAGGTTTCCGTTTTTACGGGGGGATTAATCCCGATTTTCAAATCTGACATGACGTCAAATTTCTGCAGGCCTAAATGTCTGACGCCTCTCAGACTTCTGTCTGAATTCTCGTCAAGTGAGAAATTGTCCATTTTTAAAGTTGCCGTCCCATCTTCACCCACGGTGTTCTCCCCCTTTTCTTCAATAACGCCTCATTGTCATAAGGCGGTTCAAAGGTCATTAGCCCATACGCCCTGTTCTAGGTGACCACTAAAGCCATTTCTCCGAACTGAAGAGTCCCCTCAACTAGCAGAATAGGGTTGTGGTGGCCAATGCGGTAACGTCCCTGACAGGTGATCGCCAGACTGGGGTTCGAGTCCCGCTCAAACTCGTTAGTTTCTTTGGTCGCTGCAACCTCATTATCCTTGTGAGCTAAGGATGGGGTGTTTGGGGGAGCCTATAGGTCTATCTGCCGAGTCATCAGCAGCCATTGCCTGACTCTCCTTAGTCCTACCTTGGCGCTGATCATATGTATATATGGTCAGTCTCTAAAGCATTGTCCTGCTTTATAGGGCAATGTCACTGTTCCTTGCCCCTGTTATTCATGGGTGGCCTTTAAACCTTTTAATAGCAGTGATAGGGTTCTGCATTTGACATAATAGCCGAGAAACAAGATCGTAGAAACTGGAACAGGGGCTTAACGACAACTTTATCCTATGGAATTTTAAAGGACTTCATACCCCAGACCGTAGAACGTATCTCGGAACATGTGAGAAGGCAAATGTGTTCTGTGGCCACACAGAACCCCCCCCCCCTTACCTAAGTGAATTTATAGGTGATTATATTCTGATAGTTTCTTGATTAGTCTGGCTATGAACATTCGTGCGCGCGTGCGAGTGTTTCTGTAATTAATGGTAATATTTAGTTAAATTTCATTCTTTTTTTCGGTAACCTTAATGGTGTTTCGTTGTCAAAAGTTAATTCGTGTTAAATTTCATCTTTTTTTTATGTAACCTCAATGGTCATATAATTCCGAAAAGTAATTTCGTTTTATTTCATGCACTGTTTACGGAATAACTACGTGTCTTCAACATACAGACCTCAGCATTAATAATGTTTCTTTAACTCTACACGACTCTTTTAGAATTTTAGTCGTGATTCTTGATAGCAAATTAACTTTTGAGAAACTCATTTGGTCTGTTTCTTCATCAATTGCACAAATATTGGCTTATTGAGAAAGTCTTTCAGATTTTCAGTGATCAATCTATTCAAAGGTTAAAGGTGTCTGGTTTCAGTTCCAGTTCCATCAGAATAGATGCTCACCAGGACGTCAGCCGGGCAAACCCAACCCCCCACTGTGGTGCCCTACCACAGCAGTAGCCTCCCCAGTAAACCGCTTAAACTCACGGTCCTGGGCGGGAATCGATCTCTTGCCACGCGAATGCGGGGCAAACACGTTACCACTGTACTAGCCTTAATATTTGTCAGAGGAGGTATTTTAATTGTTTCTTTTTGCCTGATCTTCAGTCGCTGAAATTCATAATAATTTATCGGACAAGAATTTATATGTTTCTTATTCCTAATATAGATATGAATCCCTGACACCGTCGTTCATAGTTCATTATGCATGTGGCATGAAATTTTTCATAACTCAAACCATCATTTGCACTCAGAACTTCCCAGACATTACCATCCTGCTCGTAATACTAAGTATGCAGTTAATTCTAAAAGTTATTCCCTCTCCATCATAAGGCTCAATACTACACGGTTTTGAAGTTTTATTCTAGGTGTAGCCCCAGACTCTGGAGGTTGAAACAGTGGAACTTCAGAAGTTCAAACTTGCAGCAAATGTTTTCTTATTAACCCTTTGCTTACAATCTTCAGTTTTCATCACTTTAACTTGCACATTATGTTGTTAGCCTTACATAGACCGCGTAAATTTTATGAATAAATGAATAGGATATGTTAACTATAATCCTTTTCATCTATTTTATCTATTTTTTACAAAATAGTATTTATATTCTAAAGCCAATTATAGAGAATACCCCCTTGAAAATAATTATATGAATTATTTTGGATGTTTATAGACCCATTTAGATTTGCCTCAAAAGAAGTCAAAATATCGGTTTGTCTCAGATTATTTTAATCATAAATTTAATTCTCCACACCAACATGACTGACATTTCTTAGGAAAGACTTACATGAAATAGGTATAAAAACAGGTCATCAAATGAAGAAACATCATTAAAATACCGGGTAACAGGGAAGTGTGGAGTGATAGGACCACACTTATTATAGATGTGCATAATGGCAGGCAACTTCTATGTCCATGATGATGAGGATGATGAATTCGTTAAATATCTATATTTCACTATTATAATGAATAAAATCATGCAATACATAGCAAAGAGAATGTAAATGAAGAATCATTAATCACTATTATTTTATTACAATAAAAAAAAACGAAATCTTGTAGCAAGAATAAATCAAGAATTTAAACAAATAGAGAACTTAGATGATAGTATATAATTTTCTTACTTATCAACGTAAAGAACAGTTGATTTGCATTTTAAATATTTGTGATTTCGGGTTTTAAGTTTTATCAACCATGTAATTTTTTACTGGTTTATTATTATTTTCAGTGTACCGTAATAATGATCACAGAAAATGAGTACGTTAATCGGTATATTTTCCGTTTCTCTCAGTTTTCGATAATACATATTCTCTCTCTCTCTCTCTCTCTCTCTCTCTCTCTCTCTCTCTCTCTCTCTCTCTCTCTCTCTCTCTCTCTATGGCTTATTTATAGGGCGGATAATATGGGAGTGTTCTTTAAATTCAATTCTTATGCTGGCATAAACAGTGAATGAAGTATTAAACTGTTAGTAACATGTTGTGAGTTGCAACTGATGTGGAGACAGGAAAACATAAAAAACACAAGACATGAATGTTCGTTATTCAGTCGAAACGAACCCCATCAAACTAGAGTACCTTAATGAAATAATAATTACCCTATGGGTGTGGCTCATGACTTTCTCTCTCTCTCTCTCTCTCTCTCTCTCTCTCTCTCTCTCTCTCTCTCTCTCTCTCTCTCTCTCTCTCTCTCTCTCTCTCTCTCTCTCTCTTTTGCTGTAGTGTGTTGCCCCTTAAGTCTCCTGGTTCTTATTTTTAATCCATGAGAACTACAAAGTAGGACACCACTTTTCAATTTAACCATCAAAAGATACGATGTCCAATCAATATCTTTGAAAGATGTTTATGACGTAGTTGATATCATTATTCTATCTCTCTCTATTTCTCTAGTGTTATACTTTCACTATAACTTTTTCTACTTCATGTCTCTTGTTCTTTTGTTTAGGCTTTCTATTCAAATGCACCTCTCTCTCTCTCTCTCTCTCTCTCTCTCTCTCTCTCTCTCTCTCTCTCTCTGGAAACCTTAAACTGAGAAATAATACGTAGGTTCTTTGCGTCAATTGAATAAAGTTAGATTTTATATGATTATCTGTGGGTCACTTTGATGAATTGCAATATGTTAAATTCAAAAGGTAATCTGTGGGCAATGTTACCATGAAATCACCAGTAAGCCCTCTGTTAGATTTCTAAGGGTAATGATAAAGTTTAGTGATAATCTGTGCCTTGCGTTTTATGGTTAGCCAGAGATACGACAGGCAGAATTTAAGACGTGACATTTGCATTTAATGACCAACATTTAAACAAAAGGGTATTATGTTTATTGAAGAATGCCGCTATCAAAATATATTGAAGTTAATAAGTAATCATTTAGTATCATTTAAGTAAAAATCAGATTACGCGGATAATATTGGGTGAATAGGTGAATAGGTACTTGATATGAATGTGAACCAAACATATTGCATCTGACTGTAATTTAGTAACTATCCATTCTCCCCCTTTCCCAAATTCTTTAAGACAACGGAACAAGCCAGATTTAAAGTGACAAATAAATCTGACATTCAAATAATACAGATAAGTCTAGATTAAGAAATAAATCGTTAAATATTAATGTTAATATTTATTCATTAATTTTAGAGCGAGAGAGAGAAACAATTTTTTGTGCAAAATACAAAGTTTACAAAGTACAGCACAACAGGCAATCCGGTCGCGGTATGCGTGTAGGGGTGAGCCCTTTTGAATGGATGGCATTGGCTGTGACATTTTACATACCTTTTCCACTCTATTGATTACTAGACAAATGTCATTCATCAGGGCTGATATGGTACTCAGGTAGTATTACAAATTTCAAATACTTGCATTCAATTATATAGATAAAATACATGATGAGTAGGAATTGCCCATTGAAAGATAGCAAATTTTGTCATAAATACTGTATAATATGGAATTCCAATATATGCTGTTCAATAAGTAATGATTTGAATGTAAACTATACGAAATATGCATTTTATCAGGTTTCTGTCTAGGTACATAGTTGCTAGTAACATGTGTTATTATTGTAGTGTATATAATGAGGAATTTCTTACTGATTTACACAATTAAGTTTATGCACAATATTCTAACATAATTTTTTTACTGAATGAATGACATTACATGAGGGCAACATATGAGATTTTATATAAACGTTATAAATAGATTAGAAAAAATTCTAATGCTAACTGGTGACTGCAGGATAGGATGTATTACATTTTGGTTACTGTACAATATATAAATAATTATTTAGCTGAAAGAATTACATTCAGATGAGGTCAACACATAAAATTTTTGTGAAAGTGTTATTAAAATAAAAACTAAATGCAACAGGTTTTATAATGCTACCAGGTAGCTGCAAAATGAGATGTACTGCAATTTAATTTTTGTACATATTACAGTATATACAAATCTATTGACTATCTGGAGCAAGCAAATTTTGGATGAGTAGCAACAACCTTTTTTCAGCACACCAGGTTGCAGAAAATGCTTGAGCAGGCCAACCCCACTCGGTCCCCATGGCTTGTAATGAGTAATTTCTTCACATTCCACGAGATAATGAATAGTCAAACAATACTTAACGCGATCATTGTCAGATTGGAATTATAAAGATGTGATAAAGTTAATTTAGATTCCATGTCTTGGTTGACAGAATGGTAATGGTGTACATTTATGTTAACATGTAATAAATATGTTCTGTAGGTAAATTGAAAAGATAGGTGTTAAAGTTAATTAGTAAAATACGCACTCTAGAGAGAGAGAGAGAGAGAGAGAGAGAGAGAGAGAGAGAGAGAGAGAGAGAGAGAGAGAGAGAGAGAGAGAGAAACATCATGAATTAAAAAAGGAGTGACCTTTATGTTTTCACCTCATATAATAATTTGTATCTCAAAGAAACTTTTGATCTACTGAATACTGTATTCTTCACTTGCCCTATGAAAGCAAAACATGAGCTTGTAATTATTTCGGAGTAAAGTCCCAGTGCTTCCTTGTTTGATATGCTCAAATTTAAAAGTAATTTATGACCTTGTGAACTCTGAACTATATATTCCCCAAAAGAACGGGAGGAAAGATATATTCATTGGATCATATTCTTAATTAAAAATCTAACTGCATTCTTGATGCAGTAAATTCTCTAAGCTTTCTGCATGAAAGTTTGAAAAAAAAATTAAGTCAGTACTCTAATAACATTTTTTTCCATTGTGAATTTTCATCAATATAAACAGAAAGGGATTCCTACATACTTTTAACTTCATGTATGTAGCAACATATGTTTCTAGAAATATTCATGAGCACATCCATTTGCATCATGAAAATGTACTCTTCATTTGAATAACTGTTCATTCTTCATGAGAAATAATTCACATGTACCATTTTTTCCAGCGCAGGTGCTTTCTGCATATGATATAAGGGGCAAATATACTTCCATTTATATAATGGACGTGTAAGCTTCATGAATATTCAACAATTTAACAATTAAACGTTCAGCAATTCGTTAAGAATATCTAGTATATTTTCGGATTAATAAAAGTTGAAAAAGAATGTTTTCGGATATGTACGCAGAGTGGCAAAGTGCTGCCGAAATAGAAAAGTGTAGCATAAATACAGAATTACGCATTAGCCCAAGAGGAAAATATCCACGAGGTTTAGTTGAAAAAGGGACCCCCGAATGGCTGCTAAATGAAATAAATTTATATTTTAGGTGAAAATTTAGTTTTTCTTAAAAAAAAAAAAAAAAAAATGTAAATCTTTAGATTTATAAAGAAATGAGTTTTGTGCTACTTATATTATTAAGTTCAGATTTACTGTATAAGTTGCTAGTTATATGTTTAACAATGAATTAAATTAAATTCATGAATTAGGGCCAAGGAAGCCATTCAGCTCAGAGGTGCACCAGGGGGAAACCCAGAAGATGCAACATGAAGTTAAAGTT
Source organism: Palaemon carinicauda (assembly GCF_036898095.1). NCBI lineage: Eukaryota > Metazoa > Arthropoda > Malacostraca > Decapoda > Palaemonidae > Palaemon > Palaemon carinicauda. Next base: position 80,875,664 of record NC_090753.1, read on the forward strand.
GAAATGGGTGGATAGCAAGATGGAAGAAAAGAAGCAGTAAAGATGTAATAAAAGGCTAAAATAGAATATGCAGTTTCTTCCTGACGAATGAAGATTATTAAAGGAAATTCATGCTCTAGCTAATCAGCAATGTTTATAAAACTAGAATGTAGATGGCACTCTCTCTCTCTCTCTCTCTCTCTCTCTCTCTCTAGCAAGGACGCTAAAACAAAGAAACTAGAATGTAGATGGCGCTCGCACGCTAAAGATAAGAATTCGAAGACTGGTATTGTATGACTTCCTGATTTGCCCGTCCTCTCTTTCTTTACCTTTTCGAAAAATTCGGGAAAAGCGGTCTATTCTACCGTGGACGGCGCTGAAGAAAGGAGGTATCAAGGTTTGTTTGTGCCTTCATGAGTTCTGCTTTTCGTTTATTTTTCAGTCTCACGGCAGGAACTTCCAAGGCGTGTAGATTTTCACGAGCGAAATTAATGTAAAAAGATAGCGCAATAGGAAGTTATTTGGTTTTGTAATGTATAACGACCTTTCTTGACGTATATGCACGTTGCATGATTTAATGTGAAGGATTAACTCTTGTCTGCTAGACGAAAACTTTAGTATAGCCGATTTGTCAAGTTAGATTGGGCTATTTTGCCGTTGTGAATATATAGTACTTAACTGCCGGTCTTGCAAACCGAATAGGAATTTTTATTTCATAGACCACCCATTTAGTAATTCCTTAGCTTCATCAGATTATCCTACAGAATTTTGATAGTAATGCTAGCCATTCGAAGTATAATGTCCAGAGATATAACCTTTTAAGTTTGCTGTGGCTTTTAGATCCCGATACCGTTTTTGAGTTAACAATTACTGTAAAGTAGATGCGCCAGAGTTTTTTCCCCCTTAATTGCATCTTCAAGGTTATCGGTAGACACTGGCCTGGCCTTACTCCCAAAATCCCTGCATTCGCTCAGTGCTTAATAGATTAATTGCACCCATAGGCTAGCTATGAAGTTTTCATGCCATAATAAAAATACTCTTAACGCGGTATTAGATCAAGGAAAGTCTCATTTCATTGGCGTATTTTAAGCCGAGGGTTTTGGGGTTACTTTTTATAAAACTAAAAAATGTGTGGAACGGATGTTTGCTTTAGGGACCTTAATATTTGTGTATGTAGTTGTAATAACCATGAAGCGGGGAGTGTTATATTAGTCACGTGGATGAAGTGTAGGGCTACCTACTAAAATTGAAATATTAATTTTCTTGACGTGAATTTGCAAGTTTAATTCATTTGGGTCATTTAGAATTATTTGTTAAATTAGTCTGTGCTTTGAAATTGTCAATTTGTAAATTACGTATAGTTTTGGTAACTTTTTTTCAAATATCGTTTCGGCTTCAAATTTTCTTGTGTAATGGATTAGTCAAGGCTTGCATAATTAAAATGTCGTATAATTTTCCCCGAATAATTTTTATTAGATTTCATGGATATATTTCAAGTGAATTTTCGTTATGGTTGGTTTTAGTTTTTTTTGTGTTGGAAGAAATTGTAAACTTTGATTTAAACTATTGGTGATATATATGCTTTTTAAGGACTTGCTTGGCAGATAAAAGTGCGTAAACTGAATACTTGAGAGATAATTGGCCATTCACTTACTGTCCAAAGTTCACAAACCAAGTTAGCCTGTTTATGGTGATCATTACGGATAATTGATTAGGCAATCGTAGACTATAAAATGTTTAATTCTTGCAATGATGTATGGGCGATGCCGTTTTTAATTTTATGAAAGTTATACAAAGTGTCCAGAGTAGTTTAATTCTCATTTAGCCAAGGTTCGATTTCACTTTAGTTGCATGATTGTTACTGTATTGAAATTTGACTCCATGAAAGTAATCACGTAATATAATTGTGCCCGATTTGTCCTTTGAAATGACATTGAATTTTCATTTATTCAAGGTTCTTAATTTTTGAGTGGTTAGGTTAGTTAATACGCAATGCAGATTGAGAATACACGTAAAATAATTCTGCCACTGATGCCGCCAATCAAATGACATTGAATTTTTAGTATTTTAATATTTGTTTTACTTCTATTTTTTGTTAATATGCAGTTCACTTTGAGAGTATAAAGAAGTAAGCATTTAAAATTATTCTGCCGCAGATTTAGCCTTTTAAAATATTTTATTTGAACCATTTAAGAATCTATTAATTTTTTTTTTTTTTGCTCTTTTCATATGTTATGCATTTCAGCTTAACTGACTTAAAGTACCGTACATAAAATAATTGTCCCTGATCTGGCCTTTAAATGATTCAAGTATTTATGAATTGATTAAACGTATGTGTATTTTGATATGTAAATACACAGCTCAGCTTGAATACATTAAAAGTAATCATGTTAAATAATTCTGCACCCGATATACGCTTTAAAATTACATTAAATAAGGCTCATCTTAGGTTTAAATATTTTTTCGATAGGTTAATATACAGTTCAGCTTGAATAGAATAGAGCAAACACTTTAAATACTTTTGCACCTGCTTTAGCCTTTAAAATTACATTGAATTTTGGCGTATTTAATGCTTTATTTTTAGCGATTTATTAGTTAATTTGCTGTGTAGCTTGAGTTCTTGAAAGCAGTCCCGTCAAATAATTCTGCACCTGATTCAGCCTTTAAAATTAGCGTTACCTGAAGTAGAAGAAAATCTAAAACCCTATCAGTAATAGTCGTCGTTACTAAGAAAAAATACTTTCCTAATAAACATCGTATTTGAAGGGATATTATTTATATTCTAATATAGCTTAATTTTTGGCAGACTTGCTCAAATAGTATTCATGGGATGTGAGGTGTTTTTATGACAGCGGATACATTACAGAAATTATACTCTTATAGTGTACAGTACTATAGAGGGCTTGAATATATCATGGATTTGTATATGTATAATCAAAATGAGTCTCAAACTAATTATTGTACAACTTTATATAGTTATACTGTGTGTTTGATAGTAAATTATCTCAATGTTTCAGACGCATGGTTGTGCTAAGAACTCGTTAGAGTTAAGAATTGCAGCCGGTACAAAATGAGCTTAAATGTAATAGGAGTTGGCAGACTTAAATGTAATAGGAGTTGGCAGACTTAAGACGAGAAAGGGTATAGAGCTCTCCTTGAACAAGTTGCAGAAGTGTTCAACAGTTCCCACTGAATTCCCGCCGCAGAGGTAGTCAACTGTCGAGAGGAGTGGGAGAACCCGCCGCAGAGGTATGAGCGAACTGTCGAAAGGTGGATAGAGACTGCTAAATTATTGAGTGAAAAGTGAGATACTATGAGTGAAGTTGAAGAAATGAACGTCAGTTATCCACTTAAGAAAATACAAGCCCTGCTTGTCTCTTCAATCATTGCCTGTGAAGAGGGGTAGTCGAAAGTCTATGCTTGCTCAGTGATTTCCTCCAATCTGCTTTCCATGATGGCTGGTCACATTATTGCCTCAAAGGTTGTCAGAAGGGAAGGCTGGATAGATGTATTATGTACTACCGGCTGGTTTGATACATTGCCAACGGGTTGCAGACATTTACAATGATTATTGCGAATGGAGCAATCCGGTGAGAGTAGCTGTTATCTCACTGAACTTATGTGTACAACTGAGTATAGTTAATAATTGTAAACTACAATAATTTAGAAGGAGGAAAAGAAAGAAGTTTATAAAAAAGCAGTTATAGATATTTATCTAAATTATGAACTTTGTTTTACCTTCATGTCAATAAAATGCAAATGTATTTTCTTTGGATATTTAAGTTTTTTGAGTCTGACTTAATAAAAACTTCTGTCATTCAGTAATTTCCCATATGTTTTTCTGTGCAGTTGTCATGTGGTCCATGTCTCATCTTAATCAGGATAGTTGTAACGATGGATGTTGTAACGATGCAGATCCAAATTCATTTTGTCGATCAGCAACGTTGACTGTTCGAAGATACACTGTTCACCACGTTTCATTGAGATAATAAAGACAGAACAGACTTCCAAAAGCCGGAGATATCCATGTAGGATATTTTACTGGTTTCCAGCGTCATTGTAGTGTTCATCAGGATAGTTGATAGGGATGCACCTAAAAAGAAAATAGTGTACTGACTGAATTACTATTAAGTTTTCCTCAAATGATGATGATACTGACTAACAAAGTTTACCATAATTCAAGTACTCAAGTTTTTAAATTTCTTGTATTCCCTAAGTTCAAAGTTTACATTCTCTATGTTTAAAGTTAACCCTTCATCTTTTAAACTTTATTTTATTCAACTATCATCACTCCTTATTAGATAATGACAAGTTCCCCCTTAGCACGAAATGAAACTCAAATATTCTCATTACTTTAAAACTTGCCCCTTCTCGCAAGTTAGTTAACCAATATTTTTCACACTATTTAGATGCCATATTTGTCACCACTTACACAATACTGTACTATAGGCTACAATTGATAAGCGTTTTTTTACGTTGGTTTTACACCAATCTAAATCACAATTGTTTTCACCAGTAGTTAATTTATCTATTTCAAGAGGAACGATCTGGAATGAAAGAAAAATATTGAATAAGTTATATTGTCCAAACAGTTAAAGCCACAGGATTTTGTTACTACGATAATATTTGATTTAATAGATCTGATAGTACTCTATGGTTATGCATCTGATAGTACTCTATATGGTTATGCATATCTAAATTAAGTGCCCTTACAAGATTCACAAGCTTTATTTTTACTTAAAAATCCACCACTATACAATAGTACATTTTTCTTCATTAAAGGATGAAATCTTAAATTGGATTCTTATCTATGGTTTCACAATAGGAAATTAACCAACTTATGCAAGTTTGTTTAGGGAAAAAAATAATTCGACTTTTTAATTGATAATATATCAAGACAAGCATTCAGTCCACTTACTGGTGACCATCGGATTAGAAGATAGTTACATTTATACGTAGACATTCACCTGTTATCGATAACTAAGCAGTCCGACCAAACATTACAAAACTTCATTAAGATCAATAGTAGTCTGATAACTTCTCATTCCTCTAACCTGTAAAGATAGACTTTATTAGATTATCTAAGTTTGACGCATCAATTATCTGTTAAAAGTTTTTTTTTCTATGTTAAGAGTTTGATGTATGAAGTTCATATTAATCTAGTAAATATGTACTGCGTTAGAAAAGATTCTATAAAAAAAAAAACTACAGTATTCATGTAAATCTAGATGGACCTTTATTTTTTCTTATAGAATTTTGGCACTAACTGAATCATGTTCATTACCATACTGTACTACTTGATAAAGATTGTTTTGATGTTGAGATATTGAGTCCATACAAAGATATCCTGCTATATTGCACTTGAAAGTTGCATTCCAGACTGTAGCAAGCAAGCAATCTTTTACTGCAGTTTAAAAATTTATATTTTGCTGCAGTTTAAAAATTTATAAAGTCTAGAGAATTAAACTATAGACTAGATGTCATAGCACTGTAGCTTTCCAGGTTAAGTTGCTATGAAAAAAATGTCTCCAAGCTACAAAACTTTAACATTACACATTCTCTAGTTTCAAACAAATCGAGCAATTAGTTGTTACAATCATACAAACCAACAATGAATGATTGATTTTAATGCCTAAATGACTTTCAAACATTTACATCCAATTGTCACTTAAACTGCTACGAAGGATTACGCCACAGCTTTGGTGTAATTATCCATTTCATAATGAAATTTTAATTAGCATACCTTACGTGATATCTTTCAATTCTTTCCTATACTTATTGGCGCAAAGGGCCTCAAGAGGATTCATGGGCTATATCCAAAGGATAGCTAGTTACTTGTGATGTGCCGTTTCCATCTAACCAAAATCCCTTGCCTGTCCACACCAATTTCAGCAAGATCATTCGCCAGGCATCAGGAATATTAGCCAAAAAGACATCCATCGCCTTAAACCGAATACATCATCCTGCTGACAGTGACTTCATTGAGATTTAGGGGTTCATTTCCTCCGCACTCAAAGTTCTCTTCACTCAACCAGGTTGCTCTCTGGGTGAATTTGGATGTATAAAATATAATATAAGCAACCACCCTGACGAATAGATATTTCCAAAAGCTTAAGATTTATCCTTTAGAAAAATTAAAACTAATTATTATTATGATAAATGATTAACCAAAGTAGTATTGAACAGCCTCCAAAAATATAAAGTATTTGATACCCATTACAGCAGTCGTCAGCTATAGCTAATGCCCAGTGCTGTTTAAAGCACCTTTTAAAGCTTAACTAAATGTTGTAATATCACTGGGAGCCCCATAGATACCCTAAGATTTTAATCAGTACTATTTTTGCATGTTGGAGACAACACTAAAAACACTTGCCAATCACCTGAACCCAAAATGTAAGCTAAAACAACAGCTACAGTCAAGTATGGCTTTATATTTGACAATTTTGGAAAATTTTACAAGATTTAATGCTTCGAAGTTAATTTTTTTTAACTAAATGTAGAAGTATGAAACTTCTAAGAAGCCTCTCTAAGTTTAAGCATAGTTAATAGTTCTTACATTTTACTACGATATCAAATAAATCAAATATCAAAAGTCAACAAAATCAAATATCAAAAGTCAAACTGGTGTTTATGGTTTTGAACGTAAATAAATGTTATGCAACCTTGATATATTGACCAATTTATGATCAGCTCCACTGCCATTGTGGGAATTTTTAACTTGCCACCAGCTATTTCCTGAAAGGTGTCCTGCTTCAGTAGACCTGAAAAAATAAGAAAATTTCAGTAAAGTAGCCTATCAACTGACAGGAATTTATTCTAATCTTGCTGTTTTTAAAGTTACTGCTAGAATTTTCAAAGGTAAAGTTTCCAGGGTTGATTCTGCCATATGATAAATTGATGATTAGTCCACAAAGAACTTAGTCCACAGAGTCCCACTTGGTGGATTCTTTTAGATATAAAACAGTAAAACTAAATCTTCAAAATACTACACCCACAATATTTGACAATGGTGAATTTGGTACCTTTTAATCAAATTGCTTTCATAAAATTTACGTTAAAGTTCGGCAATAATCAATCATTTTTTCTGTTTTTTATTTTATGAAGAACATACGAAGAACATACAATTAATGTTTTTATTGTTAAAAAATAAAGTTACAATAAAGTTAAAGTTGCCACCATAAGCTATCAAGACATGGTTTAAAATTATTTTTCCATTTCTAACCAAAGTTTAAGAACAGTACATAATTTAAAAGTTTCATTGCCTTATTGAATAATTTTTGAAGACATTTGAATTATGAGTATTCAAATAATTTAAAGGCATGGTTACTTTGCCTTTAATGAGAAATTTATTCTGGGTCATTCTGTTTAATGCCACCAAACCAATTTTGGGGAAATATAAAACTTACTGTAAATTTATACAAAATATAAACTCATATTCTGTATCTTTCTTAACTACACAGAAGATCAAAAGCTTGTATCTCAAAAAGTAATTAAAGACAAATACTTACTCCATCAAAAATCTTTGCAGTACAAAATTATTCACCACATACGTTAGTGGCTATAATGTAAGCACTTAGCCATAATTTAGTAATTAAATTTAATTAACTAATTTCATTGACTCAAAAATCAATCCTAGACGTAAATGAACTGCTGGGTAAAAATAGATACTTTATAAATTAACGAAAGAAATCGAGACGTAACATTTAAATTTCTTCTTAACTATTTTTAGAAGCAAGATTTCTAGATTAGACATATCTACAGCATTCTCAGTGAATACAGATTTCCTACCATTGCCGACTAGATGTATATCCCAGATCAGTACTAAATTCAGCCCCTCCAAGTAAATGCCTCAGCTTGGGAAATCCAAACTCCTATCAACTATATAAAAAAATACACTAATGCCCTGAATTGCCTTAATACATGTGCGAAATGCTGAATGTATTGATAAAATGACTGTAGGTTCTATAGAGTAGGGTTCCCCTGCTGTGTAAGACCAGAAAAGCAGCCCTTTAATTAAAGTACACCGAGGCCTGACTACTGTACATTCACCTAAATGAAACTTTCGAGCCGAGAGGACAATCGAACGCCTAAATGAAACGAGCTGAAGTAAAAGTTAGGCAGACAACACTTTTGAAGCATGTCAGAGGCAACGGAGGTGAGGTTAAGTAGAATATAAGTGGATGAACTGAAACCAAGATAGCTCCAGAAAAAAAGCCTGAATAATTTAGAGAAAATTGGAATTCATAGGGTCACAAGAGCCACAAAGGGTGACAATTCAGATTTATATCGTACTTTTTTTTTAGCTACTGTTAAGAGTTGAAGTTACCTTGTTACATTCAACAACTAACCGAATGATACTTGTTGCTGTGTAGCATACTCAAGATGGCTCCGCATAACTATTTTGTAAAGCAAGAGCAGCAAAGGACCCCTTTGTCATGCCAGGATCCATGAATACTGTGGATCAGAAGGTTCATTGACTGCTCTAACACCTATGTTGTTACTAGCTCAGAAATAACTTAAAACTTTTCAGTCTCCATCAAGCAAGCGATGGAAAAAAAAAAAAAACAAGGATGTAACCATAAAAAAGCAAAGCTCTAAATGGTAAATGCGGCTCAAATATATCAACCTGGGCACAATCTAAAAGGCATGGTGCCTTCTAAGTTTTATACAGTATTCTCTCATTTCTTGAACCTGCATACATCCAAACTTAGAAAATTGCCACAGCTTCTGTATACAAATGGCTATTCAACAATGTGAATGCAATTAACATACTGTAGTAATTACTGTCTGTTAAGAACCTAATTTCTCTGAAAGCCAAAGCCAGTATCAGATTTAACTTTCTAAACCTCGAACTTCAATATAAATAAATTTCATACTTTCCTCGACCTAATGAATACTTACTAATTGAATTATCTAGGATCAGCTTTCATTAGTGCAGAGAAATAAAATAAGATTATTTTCTTTGAGTTTCTGATTTTGTCAGACCTGAAAATAGAATATCATTAACAGATAGGAATAATTATTTTAATAAAGCATCATTAAAAAAGTATATAGTAATTGGTAAATAACGGTAGCAATAATAACCAACAATTGAAATTAGGCTCTAAATACTTCTTGGACATTGACATTTACAAAATAGTCAATTTTCTTAAGATGGCTGACACTAGGAAACAAGCAGTGTCACTGGTCTAACAAAAACCCCCACATAAAATAGTGGTGATAAAGTAAAGTTTATGGGAAGGGGAAAGAAGTCCACGGCAAGTTTGACCCAATGACTTACCTACTGTATATTCAAATTCGACCGTAGTCCTGCATTTTGTGGGACTTATGTCATTGCAAAATAATTATGAATTACAGTATTCAGTAAAATTGGTCAACTACCAATAAGATATGTAAAATCACATTTCTATTTCAACCAGAGTCTTAAAAGTGTATACAAACTGAATTTGCGAATTATTATCCAAAGTCGAATGTTTTGAGGTAGAAGTTTTATTACCAGAGACCTTTGAATTACTTTAAACTACTTATAATTATGCTGGCTACATTTATTTTACGCTTTTGTTCAAGTATCAGTTTCAACAAGCTATCAAACATTCTAGTTTTTCTCCCACAAACTTGGCAAAATTATTCTCCATTAGTCTTTAAAAATAATACAATCTTCACTAGCTAACTAGTGAATATAACAGCTACCTTTATAAGAATTAATTACCAATATTTTTAACCAAATGCTAATATGACATTAATTGCAACAACATTCAACGCCATGCTCCACAAAATAGCTGGAGGATAGGGTTATTGAAGGACCTTTGTGTAGAAAAAAAAATTAAGACTATCTTCTTTAAGTATACAAAACTACGATGGTTTGTATTCCTAAAAGGAATGAAGACACATGTTTACTCCAACCCCCAAAAAACTCTACAATACAAAATTATTCACCACATACGAACGTAGGTGAGACGTAAGCTGTTAGCTACCAAAATAGATTCACACATGCAACCCAGGGGCTATTCTTTCACGCAATCGTCAAACCTTTACTGCAGGATCAAATACTAATTACCCGAAAATTCTACACAACCCCTATTTCAGAAAACTGCCCTAAATATAATTTATCATAAATGTAAGTGAAGAAAGCATAACTACTAATAAAAGATAATTAGCAGCTACTATTAAATATGACAGCAAGAATAAATTAAGTTTTACAACTACAGTACTAACCACAAACTTACAATTAGTGTCTTAGATATTGCAAGGACACAGGACAACCATGAAATCGTTATATGAATTTCTAAAGGGACGGATAAGAGACCTTAAGAATTTTTTCTCTCCTCTTCACGCTAATATACATGTAGGAACACGTTACAGCATTTTATTAATTACAGGGACATGGGAGAACAAGATTGTAGATAAAAACTAGAGTTTTAGGAAAACTAAAAACCAAACTAGGCAGACTTCCCAGGTAGTTAATCTCTCAGAATCAAATCAAGCAATCACTAAATCAATTCCAGATGAATTATAAATAGTCTGCCTGATAACCATATATGTATGCCTAGAGTGCAAGCAAGAATATTAATAGTACTGTACACCTATCTGGGTACATGGGATAATCAATCTACAGTAGCAATAGTGTCTTCAATTTTCAAATGATAAGGTAAAAGTTTTAGTAACTTCATTCAAGAAACATTAGGCTATATTTTCCAGTATCTTTCAACATAGCAAAGATATGACTAAAAACACTATCCAGTAAGCTTATATTTATTAATAAAAGAAAAAGTAGATTGCTACCACCTTTCATTACACTTTCATAGCCAATCATCGAATGAATTAAATACAAACATTAGGTTAATTTATAAAGTTTAGGACATTATAGTAACAAAGACTTTCTACACAGCTTTTCAATTTCGTTTTACCCTTGTGTCAAGCAGCGAACAACCTAAGAAAAATACATGGCTCAAGAATGGCTTTTTTTTTCTTTAAGATTGTCCCAAGATGTAGTTTAAGGCATGCTAAGTGAATGCATTTGCTTTTCAAAAAAATAACCAAACCATTCCCGAGCAAACAACTTTAACATAAAAATTTACCACAACCAAACAAATCTTATGATATACAAAAAATAAAATGCACACAGATGTGCATTTTTCTACCACCACCAAGAGTAGATCTAAAAGTTCTGTTACTAACAAGTTAGAAGTAATGAAATTTAATAATTCAAATCAAATATTTATTTCCATAGAGATGAAAAAATAACTATCATACTATGGACGGTATATTTTAACTATTGGTTTATAAATTTAATCATTAGTACCGTAAATGGACTGCTGGATAAAATAGATACTGCATGAATATACCCAAACTATTAAGAGCTAAAATTTTAATTTCAGTTTTTCAAAGCAAGATTTTAAAATCCGACAGCCTATGGCATTCTCAAGCAAGAGATTTTCTTTACACTAGACCATACAGATTACCTACTATTGCAGACTTCCAGATCCGGACTGAATTCAGCCCCTCCAACAGGATGTGTGAGCTTGGGAAACACACCTATCAGCTATATACATTTGCTATAAAAACCATGTGTACCTTTTCTAGCTTAAAATCAGATTTATGAATTTGGCCTATATTGCCTTAACCAAGATGTGGTGTGAAATGGTGAATGCCTTGGAATGCATATGATAAAATGGATAATGTCCTGTGTAGAGTAGGGTTCCCATGCTGGATAGGACCAGATAAGAAGCCCTTAAAGCAAGTATCATAGACCTACGAGGACATGGTTCCTAAAAACTTCTTAAACCTTCGCAGTTGATCCGAAGTTATTACGCAGTTGATCCGAAGTTAAAAGTTAGATGAGCAATTTCTAATAACGAAGTAGCCACGGAGGTCAAGTAAAATACGAGTTAAGTATGGTATAATGAAAACAGCTCCTGAACTTAAGATTATTCAGAGAATGCCAGAATTTATAGGGTCGCACTGAGCCACATAAGTGCTTCAATTGCAGGTTTAGATTCAGACTTTTGTAGAGACTGTTAGAGAGTTTAAATTAGCTTGCTACATTCAACAACTGAATGATAACTGTTTCAGCACTGCATACACATGATGCCTCTGCATCATTATGTAAAACAAGTGCAGCAAAGGGCCTTAGGATTGCTATGAAGACCCTTTTGTCATGCCAGAAATGTCTACTGTAGATCACGTGAGGATCATCGACCGTCTTAACACGAGTTATTACAAACTTTAAAATAAGTTTTGAACACATTCCAACAACAATCAAGCGCGCTCTTGAGATGACAGCTACTGGGATTCAACCATTAAAAGCATAGTACTGAATATTGAATACTGTTAAAAACTTATAACCAGGGCACAAAATCTAAAGGATATAGTGCCTTCAAGTTTGTATTTTCTAATTTGTTAGATTTGTATACCAACCTAGAAATTTGCCACAGCTTCGGTATACATATTTCTATTCTACATTGTAAAGGCAATTAATTACTTTCCGTAAATATGTAATTTCTCTAACAACCAAAGCCAATACCAGACTTTATTTTCTTTAAAAAACATTGAACTTAAAATAAAATTTCATACTTGCCTAGACAATGTCTACTTCCTAATTCATTAACCTACATGCAGAACAGGGATATCGAATCGCAGACTATTTCCTGAAATGGGTCTTCCTCTGATTTTGTCCAATCTGAAAAAAAATATATCTATGAGATAGGAAATGAATATTCAATAAAGCACCCTATTTAAAACTGTACAAGTTATAAATTTTTTTTAGCAATAATTACCAACAAGTGTACTTGGGCTCAAAATACTTCTTGCAAAGCAGAATGACAAAATCCAGTATTTTTTAACATGCTGGCACAAAGGAACCAGCATTGTTACTGATCGAACAGACCCTCTGCTAATGAAATTGCGTTGATAAAATTAAATGAGGGAAAAGTCCATGGCAATTTTAACCCAATATCCGACTCATTCAAATTCAACAATAATCCTGTTTATTTTGTTGGACATACTATCAATGTTATTGCAAAGTTATGAATTACAGTATTCTGTAAAATCGAATCGACTACCAATAAGATTTGTAACTTCAGATTTCTATTTCAACCTGAAGTCGCGAGCAGGAGTACATGCAAATCTACGGTTAACCAAAAATGAATGTTTTTGATGTAAAAGTTTCGTTTACCGATGAACACTTCGAGTTACATTAAACTACTTATAATCCTGAATAATTTGATAATAGTTTTGTTCAATTATTATAAATATCAAATATTCTGTTTTCTCCAGCAATACTTGGCAAAATTATTCTTCGTCTTGAAAATTAAAACTACTAAGTAGCTAACTAGCCAATAGAACAGTTACCTTTATTAAGCTTTAGTATTACCAATATTACCTAATATGCGCATCAGACTTCGAGACAATCTAAGAGCAACAACATTCAATGCAATGCTTCGAAGAATAATATTGTAGGGCTGGAGAAAAAAAAATTCCACCACTAGAGTTTAATCGTGTAAAGTTTAACCGTGTAAAGTTTAACCGTATTGTAAATTGTAAAGTATCACCGACGTTTAAGAGGAATAGAAAATTTGGTCAAAACTATAAGCATTATTATTGGCAAGATACTTCAGACAGTCTTTGACCAGCACAGTCTTTACCCAGCAGTAAATTTAAGGTATTTGAATAAGACTTCTAACTATGCAACTTGAAAAATCACAGCTAAAACTACTAATGGTTACTTTAAATCGTAGGCTCAGTGCAATTTCATATTAAAAGATTTGAATTTAAAGAAGTTGCAAGACCCCGTGTAAACATTTAAATGTATAAGATAGTTTAAGGATACCTTCGACCACCCTGCAAGGTATTTTTTTTCCTTACATACCGAGGAAATTAAAACTTAGGTTATTAAAAAGATGCAAACAACTATGAGGATTGAACATTCAGAACTGTTCCTTCGGCTATAGCTTGTGTCTAGTACTGTTTATAGTAGCTCTTATTGCTTAACTAAAGATTGCGAAATCACTGGTAGCCATGCCCAAGTTTCTAAAATATATTAATAAGCTTATGTAGTTTTTTAACTGTCATAATACTGATGCAACTACCAAACCACCGGCCAATCTTAATTTCACTGGAAGCCAAAATGAAAAGTTGAAACAATAGCTTCCATCAATCATTGCTTTTTATTCTTTAATTTCTCAAGACTGGTTTAATTTTAAAATATTTAGCAATTCTATAAGATTAATACTTTATAAGGATGGTATTTCCGGTAAGTATGGGTTTAATTAAACAAACCAGTTGAAAATTTGCATTAAACCCAACATACTATGAATTTAGCCCATAAAACTGAATTGAGGCACTGGAAGCTATTCACTGTTTTTATGGAAACATTGGAACTTCCAATTAACACTGATTGAAAAGAACCAAGATTTAGGTTTTAGTCTTCAAAGTTTAGTACTTTTAAGTCAATCCAGAATTAGACACCATGATAATTAGAGGATAAAAAGTCCCCCCCCCCCCCAAACAACCGTGCTCGACTGACAAGCCTGACAAGCTTTGACTGAAGAAAATCTTTCAAACTAGTAAATTGAAAGAAAAATAAATATTTAAGTACCAAACAACTTGGGCGAGAGGGTCGAAGAGCGTTGTAAACTCAATGTTACATCGGTAAATTCCTTTTATAAAATTTACTTGCAGATAGAACTGAATTAGATAGAGAACCAAGACTGATTAGCTTTAATCAGTTAAGTTGCATGCAGTATTGCAACAAATTACTAATGAAAACCAAGATGCACATTTGGTTCAAATATAATTAAATCCAAACCATTTTTGTACTTTATGCAGATATTTAAACGTCACTGTCACACTCCAAAGACTGTTGCAATGTTGAAAATAACAGATTGGGTATCCATTGTATGTAAGTTGTTTGATGCGCTTATTACAATATTACAATATGAAGCAAGTGCAGCGAGGGGCCGTAGGATAATTCTGAGATCTACTCTGGATCTTAGGTAAATCCTAAAGTGTAAAACCTTTAGTTCATAGACTGAACAGTGCACACCTATCTTGTTTCCATCTAAGAGGCTTTTAACAGCTGTTCATACCAAGAATGCTTGTGACGATAGGTACCAGACTAATTTTATAAACAATTGAAGAATAATTATGATATAAATTAAATTGATAAGATAACCAGGGCACAAAATTACTAAGATGAAGATATCTAAGGTATGGTGCCTTTATTTGTATAACTTAATGTTTCATACTTTCAAACCTGTTAGCCACAGCTTTTGTATACAAACTGCTGAATAATGGAAGTTGAAATTAACTTAGCATAGTAATTACCACAATTATTTTAGGCACCTTACACTAAAAGTTACACACCTAGAAAACCTTTCTTTCGAAAAAAAAAATGGAATTATTTCATACTTGCCTCGACATAATGCCTACCTTATTTATTTAGGATCAAATTTCACCAGCAGTCCAGGGAAATCAACATCACTGATAATTTTTAAGTGGGTCCTCTTGATTTTGTCCGACCTGAAAACAATTAAGAAATAATAAAACAATTATAATAAAACAATTACTCTAAGTTATTGGGTAATTATCAGCAGCAATTTCCAAGAAATATCTTAGGTTCTAAGTACTCCGTGCACAACAGAATTAAACAATCAATTTTTCTTGTTTTGTCTTAAATGATAACAAGTGAATTTTCATGGATAGATGGCCATGACGTTAAAGTAGTAATATCAAATGTCTAATCTGAGACAAGAAAACTAACCAAAGGGGTGCTTCAAGGCAGTGTACTAGGTCCTCTCCTGTTTGAAATTTACAAGATTGAATTGGCAAATATACTTGAAACTCGCAGAGTTAAATTTAAAATATACGCTGATGATACAAAATTCTATTTCCCAATAGAATCAGTTTATGAAGCTAAAATAAAGATACATAAAATAATGAATGACATTAAGGCTTGGATGTTAACAAAAAAGCTCAAGCTCAATGAAGATAAAAGTGAATGTATTATTTTTGGAAATTAAAGATATAAAAAGAAATGAATGCTTCCAAAGAATTGAAATGGGTCAATCGATCATTGACCTAAAGAAATCTGTCAGAAATCTTGGAGTAATCATGGATGATAGACTGAATGAATGAACATATAAATAATATGGTAAGAAATTGGAACTATCATATTAGAAACATAGCATTTATTATTAAATACTTAGATGAAAAATATGGCCATACTCCTTAATCACCACATTTTCAAGAATTGATTACTGCAAATTATCAGCTGAAGAAAATTCAGAGTACAAAACAGAGCTACCATATTGATAAAAGGACTACACAAACAGGGAGAGAGTTACCCCTGCACTAATTAAATTACACTGGCTGCCGGTAAAAGCGAGAACTGAATACAAGCTACTCTTACTAACGTTTAAGATACTGAACCAAAATGAACCAAAAAATCTAAAAATGCCTGAACAAACTTGAACTAGAAACAAATGTTAACATAAGACACACGAGTGACAAACATAGGCTATCTGAACCAAGAACAAATAGTAAATTTGGTGAAAGGGCTTTTAGCTACTGCGCGCCTAGACATATAATAAACTGCCAACTGAAATTAAGGACCTAAAGGGAGCAATTGAATTTTTAAGAAGAAACTAAAGACATTACTTTTCACAAGATCATATGATTTGGAAGATGCTACAATCAAAGAATTGTATAAGTTATAATGAAAATGTTTCGTTAGATGATTAATATGGACCCGCCCGAGAAGTAGTTCACTCTACTTCAGTGGAGGGTTGAATTTAAACCCAAAACAAGTAACAATGAATCAAAAGATTTTTGAGAAAAGTAAGGCCACTGCCAAGTTTGATATGTCAGACCCACTTTCAAATTCGACCGTCGTCGTCCTCCTATGTCTACGCCTATTGACGCAGTGTCTGGCTCAGAATTCATTGACTAGATTCATCAAAGGATAGCTAGTTCCTTGTGATGCGCAGTGCCTATCTAAGGCAAGACACTCCTGCATGTCCATACTAATTTCAGTATGATTATGCGTCAAGGATCATAAGTAAAAGCCAATGACATCTTGTCTATCACCATAAACCCAATCAGTCACACTGCTGCCAGTGACTTCGAGATTTGCGGGATAATTTCCTCCACACCCAAAGTTCCAGGTTGCTCATCCCGCTAATGAAATTCACGGCTAACTGCGACTAGCCTGAAATTTTTACCAAAAGATGAAAGCCTAAGTTTAGAAAAGTTTAAAATTTTTTTTTTTAGAATAAGCGATTAACCAAAGGAGGATTGAACTGCTTCCAAAAAAATACACATGATCTGTTAAACATTACAGCAGTCAACTCAGCTATAGCTAATGTCCGGTACTGTTTATAGCTTTTTATTGCTTAAATAAAGAATGATGTCACTGGTAGCCCTACTATAGATAGCATAAGATTCTATTAGGACTTACTTTGCAAGTTGGAATAAACTCTTGGCAACGTTTTCACCTAAAGCCAAAATGTAACTTAAGAATAATAGCTTCCGTCAATTATTGATTTTTATTCTTTAGCAATATCTCAAGACTGCGTTCATCATCAAAATATTCATGACAATTTTAAAAGATTGATACTTTTAAAGTTTATTTATCTAACTAGATGTGGAAGTATAAACTTCTTAGAAGCCCCATTAAGTATATAGTTATTAGTTTTAACTAACCTTATTACGAGTATGATCCATCCACTAGGATCCCCGGCATCAACCAGTAGAAATTTTCACTAAACTTTATGAATTATGAATTTGGACCATAAAAATCAAGAAAAGTGGGAACTAAATAATCCTTAAATGCCACACAGTATAAATTAAGTTAAAGGTCTGTACAGTTTCAACCCCAATCTACATTAACATCACATAAGATTACAGGTAAAGTTTATTTTCAACCATTTACTCTCTTCAAAATTTAAACTTGAAAATTTGAACTAAATAGCTAATTGATCACCCTCCCATTTATGCCATTATGACCGTAACTTAAAAATGAGTAGTCTTATCCGAGAAAAGTCAAACATTTAAGGTTTAGTTTGGAATGCTTAGTAGAGAAACTTGTCACAAGTTTAAGTGCGATAATTTGTAGAGAAATTTATGCCGTCAAACAAGCGTGCCTGGATAGCCTGATAAGGTCCTAATGGAGAAAAACAAACTAAAGAAATATTACAAGAACCAAAACAACTAGAGTGGGATGGTATAAGAGGGTTTTAAATTAATTATATTGATCTATTCCTTTTATGAAATTTACTTAGCTCACAGATGTAAGTGCATCAATTAAATTGAGAACGAAGACTTTCTTTAATCAGATTTCCACTGCAAAGTAGCATGCCGTGTTTCAATAATCTTACTAATGAAATACACAGGATGCATACTTGGTCCAAATATAATTAAATCCTAACATATTTGATGCAGATATTTAATCTTACCCCTCAGATTACGAGACTGTTGCAGTTTTAGAAATCTGATGGGTATTACTTATTGGTTTGTGCGTTACTTGCTGCATGTGCATTACAATGTAAAGCAAATGCAGCCAGGGGCCGTAGGGTTACACAGGGATCTACTCTGTGGATCCTAGGTCAAGACTACAGTTCGCCACTTTTAGTTCATATAATGCACTATTACCTACGTTGTTTCTATCTTAAAAGTAAGTGGCTTTTATGCAGCTGTTCATTCACGAAGAGAGCTTGTGAAATGCACCGGACTAATTTAGCAACCATGAAAAATCATTTTATATCAATTTTCAAAACTGTAACCAGGACCAAAATACTAGTACATTAAGATAACCAATTTATGGTTGTTATTTTTCTATCAAACTTTTTTAAACTTGCTTGCTTCTAAACCTTTAAGTTCACCAGCATACTTTTAAAACTTGGTTGCCACAGCTTCGGTACAAGAATTACTAAATTTAAGTGCAATTAACTATAATTACCACACTTTCAGTAAGCACTTAATTTTACAAAAACCCAAAGCAAATACCATGATTTAACCTTTTCTTTCGAACCAAAGTTATCTAAATAAAATTCATACTTGCCACGACATAATGACTACTTCCTTAGCTAATCTAGGATCCGCTTCCACCAGCAGGGTTAGGAAAGTAATCACCGAGCATTTTTTGAAGTGGGTCTTCCTCTGATTTCGACAGACCTGAAAACAAAATATCATTAAGATTGGGAATAATGATTATTTCAATAAAGCATCATCCTAAAAAAGTAAAGTCCTTTGTAAATAATGGAAGGAACAATCACTCAAGACACTTGTACAACAATTTAACTGGATTCGACAAATTGTTTTCTATCAATAATAAAAACCAGCATGGCAACAGATCTAGAATGCTAATAATGTAAAATAGTGTTGATAAAATTGAAAAAGTATCTTTGAAATTGCAACCAAATTTGACCCTATGTCTGACCTACTTTCAAATTTTACCGTAGGATATTTTATGTGGAACATACTACCAAGGTTATGCGGAATTATCGATATGAAAAAATATTCCGTGCATTCTTTGTCAACTACCAAAATAATTGTTTCGTGAGAGCAGACTTCAATATTAAGTCAACCACCAAAATGAGAGATTCGTGAGAAGACTTCAATATTAAGTCAACTACTAAAATAGAGCTTCGTGAGAGCAGAATTAAATTATTAAGTCAACTACCAAAACAGAGCTTCGTGAGAACAGACTTCAATATTAAGTAAACCACCAAAAGGAGTTCCGTGAGAGAAGACTTCAATATTAAGTCAACTAATAAAATAGAGCTTCGTGAGAGCAAAATTCAAAAAATTCAAATATTAAGTCGAACTACCAAAATAGAGCTTCGTGAGAGCAGACTTCAATATTAAGTCTAACTACCAAAATGGAGCTTCGTGAGAGCAGACTTCAATATTAAGCCAGCTACCAAAATAGAGCTTCGTGAAAGCAGACTTCAATATTAAGCCAGCTACCAAAATAGAGCTTCGTGAAAGCAGACTTCAATATTAAGTCAGCTACCAAAATAGAGCTTCGTGAAAGCAGACTTCAATATTAAGTCAGCTACCAAAATAGAGCTTCGTGAAAGCAGACTTCAATATTAAGTCAGCTACCAAAATAGAGCTTCGTGAAAGCAGACTTCAATATTAAGTCAGCTACCAAAATAGAGCTTCGTGAAAGCAGACTTCAATATTAAGTCAACCACTAAAATAAGAGCTTCGTGAGAGCAGACTTCACTATTAAGTCAACTACCAAAATAGAGTTTAGCGAGAGCAGACTTCATTATTAAGTCAACTACCAAAATAGAGTTTCGTAAGAGCAGACTTCAATATTGAAGTCAACTATCAAAATAGACCTTCGTGAGAGCAGACTTCAATATTGAAGTCAACCACCAAAATAGAGCTTCGTGAAAGCAGACTTCAATATTAAGTCAGCCACCAAAATAGAGCTTCGCGAGTGCAGACGTCAATATTAAGTCAAGCACCAAAATAGAGCATCGTGAGAGCAGACTTAAAGATTAAGTCAACCACCAAAATAGAGCTAAGTGAGAGCAGACTTCATTATTAAGTCAACCACCAAAATAGAGCTTCGTGAGAGCAGACTTCATTATTAAGTCAACCACCAAAATAGAGCTTCGTGAGAGCAGACTTCAATATTGAAGTCAACCACTAAAAAAGAGAGCTTCGTGAGAGCAGACTTCATTATTAAGTCAACTACAAAAATAGAGCTTCGAGAGAGCAGACTTCACCAAGTCAACCACCAAAATAGAGCTTCGTAAGAGCAGACTTCAATATTGAAGTCAACTATCAAAATAAAGCTTCGTGAGAGCAGACTTCAATATTAAGTCAACCACCAAAATAGAGCTTCGTGAGAGCAGACTTCAATATTAATTCAACCACCAAAATAGAGCTTCGTGAGAGCCGACTTCAATATTAAGCCAACCACCAAAATAGAGCTTCGTGAGAGCAGACTTCAATATTAAGTCAACTTCCAAAATAGAGCTTCGTGGGAGCAGACTTCAATATTAAGTCAAGCACCAAAATAGAGCTTCGTGAGAGCAGACTTCAATATTAAGTCAACCACCAAAATAGAGCTTCGTGAGAGCAGACTTCAATATTAAGCCAAACTACCAAAATAGAGCTTCGTGAGAGCAGACTTCAATATTAAGTCAACCACCAAAATAGAGCTTCGTGAGAGCAGACTTCAATATTAAGCCAAACTACCAAAATAGAGCTTCGTGAGAGCAGACTTCAATATTAAGTCAACTTCCAAAATAGAGCTTTGTGAGAGCAGATTTCAACATCAAGTCAAGCACCAAAATAGAGCTTCGTGAGAGCAGACTTCAATATTAAGTCAACCACCAAAATAGAGCTTCGTGAGAGCAGACTTCAATATTAAGCCAAACTACCAAAATAGAGCTTCGTGAGAGCAGACTTCAATATCAAGTCAACTTCCAAAATAGAGCTTCGTGAGAGCAGACTTCAATATCAAGTCAACTTCCAAAATAGAGCTTCGTGAGAGCAGACTTCAATATCAAGTCAAGCATCAAAATAGAGCTTTGTAAGAGCAGACTTCAATATCAAGTCAAGCACCAAAATAGAGCTTCGTGAGAGCAGACTTCAATATTAAGTCAACAACCAAAATGGAGCTTCGTGAGAACAGACTTCAATATTAAGTCAACTACCAAAATAGAGCTTCGTGAGAGCAGACTTCAATATAAACGAGAGCAGACTTCAATATAAAGTCAACCACCAAAATAGAGCTTCGTAAGAGCAGACTTCAATATCAAGTCAAACACCAAAATAGAGATTAGTGAGAGCAGACTTCAATATTAAGTCAATTACCAAAATAGAGCTTCGTGAGAGCAGACTTCAATATTAAGTCGACTACCAAAATAGAGCTTCGTGAGAGCAGACTTCAATATTAAGTCAACTACCAAAATAGAGCTTCGTGAGAGCAGACTTCAATATTAAGTAAACTACCAAAATAGAGCTTCGTGAGAGCAGACTTCAATATTAAGTCAACTACCAAAATAGAGCTTCGTGAGAGCAGACTTCAATATTAAGTCAACTACCAAAATAGAGCTTCGTGAGAGCAGACTTAATATTGAAGTCTGCTCTCAAAAAAGAGCTTCGTGAGAGCAGACTTCAATATTAAGTCAGCCACCAAAATAGAGCCTCGTGAGAGACTCAATATTTTAGTCTGCTCTCACGAAGCTCTATTTTGGTGGTTGACTTCATATTGAAGTCTGCTCTCACGAAGCTTTATTTTGGCAGTTTACTTAATATTGAAGTCAACTACCAAAACAGCTTCGTGAGAGCAGACTTCAATATTAAGTCTACCACCAAATAAAGAGCTTCGTGAGAGCAGACCAATATCGAAGTCAAATACCAAAATAGAGCTTCGTGAGAGCAGACTGCAATATTAAAGTCAACTTCAAAAATAGAGCTTCGTGAGAGCAGACTTCAATATTGAAGTCAACTACCAAAATAGAGCTTCGTGAGAGCAGACTTCAATATTGAAGTCAACTACCAAAATAGAGCTTCGTGAGAGCAGACTTCAATATTGAAGTCAACTACCAAAATAGAGCTTCGTGAGAGCAGACTTCAATATTGAAGTCAACTACCAAAATAGAGCTTCGTGAGAGCAGACTTCAATATTGAAGTCAACTACCAAAATAGAGCTTCGTGAGAGCAGATTTTAATATTAAGTCAACTACCAAAATAGAACTTCGTGAGAGCAGACTTCAATATCAAGTCAACTACTTAAAAGTTTCGTAAGAGGCGTCCTTAATAATAATGGCTACTCTCCCCAAACCTACGCAGTCAAAATTCATAAATTTATTTCAAGTTGAAGAAATTGCTAGAGCAGATAAACTTAAATGCAGCAAATATAATTTAAGGCTAATTGCGACCAGCCTGATTAGATTTTTGTACAAAAGCTGAAGGCTTATGCTTTATAAATTGAAAACTAGCTTCAAGTTATAAGAATGTGATAAACCAAAGGAGGAGTGAACAGCCTACAACAATATAAAGGATTTAATAACCCCTACAGTAGTCTCCAATCAGCTACAGCTTGATCCCAGTACGGTTTATAGCAGCTTCTATTTCCTAACTAAAAAGTGATTAACGCTGGTACCCCTACCATAAGTTGTCAAATATCAATTGGACTAATATATTTTTTCTATGGTAAAGAACGTCAAATGCAACTTTTCACCTTAAGCCAAAATAAAAGCTAAAACAATGGCTTCAGTCAATTATCACTAACAATTTCTCAAGAGTGAATATCATTAGAAATACTTCGGCATTATCTTAAGATTAATAGAGATATTTTTTGTTTAACTAGATGTGAAAGTATGTAACATTAGGTCTGCGATGTATAGCCAAGTTAATAGTTTTGACCTTGTTAAAAGTAAGAACCATATTTTAGGATCCCAGGTAAGTAAGGATTTAATTTTTAATTTGATTAGAACTATTACTATTACCAATTTTCCAGCATATCTAAAAAATCAGACAGGCCTTTGAATATTGAATAAAATTATCAGAATTTTCCTTAATTACCTACTTAAAAACCCTATAGACTTGTTATATTCTAGAAGATTAATAGAGGGCGATTACACCCAACGGCCAATTATATCCAATATAGCTTTGGCTTGGCTTAAAACAAGGTTCGAGAACAAAATTTTATCTTCAGATTTACAACAATAATAAAGTTACCCTAATGAAACTGCTTAAGAATATTTGTAGCAAAAATGTAAAAAGTAATATCTTTCAAGTCTAAAAGGCCTAACAAACAGGTATGTTTATTTAGTTAAACCAATGTTCTTGCTTAGAATTTCTATTGCGAGTTAATTTTACGGAACGACAAAAACTTTAATTTTGGATATGCAAACCCTTCAAAATCATAATACTGTACGAGTAAAATTACCGTCAAGTAACAATAGTACGCCCATTAGAAATCACTCAATCACTATTTAGGATTCCATTAAAATACCTATTACAATTTCATATATATTCAGTGGCATAGCTATTCTCAAATTATATTTCAAATTGACTAATTTACCATGTCTATTCAATGAGTAACCAATAGTAAAAGTTTGTACAGTAACTTTTGAAGATACGAAAAAGCTATCAAATAGATTTATATCAAACATTTTATGCTGCGATGTATAAAGTTCCAACAATCTCAAAGAATTTTATTTATGCTGAGATCTATAAAGTTCCAGCCATCTCAGAAATCCATTTCTAATTTATATTTCACAACTTAACACAATCAAAACAGGCATGAACATTTATTTAAAAAAAATAAGTGACATTCACTAGAAACCGATTTAAAATATATAAATATTAAAATATACAAATTTACATAGTAACTACCGTTAATAACATCTATATTAACCAACGACTTTAAATAAACTAGTTATGAATGCAAATGCAACTAGTCCACAGAGACTAAATTTAATCAGCAAACTTACTAACTATATTTCAAGATTAATTCAGGCTATTGGGAAAACTACAAAAGTTGACTAAACTGAACTGTCACGTGATATAACTTAAAATATGGAAGTATGGAACTAGTAGTTAACTTACCCTTAGGATCCAGAATTCAACCAAAACCAACCTGCCTCACCTAAGCAAACTGTCTTGAAATATACAAAAATACAAGAATCATAATTAATTTTTTGACCAACACTAAATTATTTCTTAACCCAAAGAAAAACTTTCATAAATTCTCCTACAAGAATTAAAACTAAACCCGTAGCCTAGATAAAATGTTACACCAGGAATCTCCGTAATTACAGCAATTTTACTTATGAAAAATACGCAGGTTTTAAAGATTTAAAGGTCGCTCATGAATGGCAGCGGCAAGGGACAGTGACATTGCCCTATCGAGCAGGACAAACCTCAAGAGACTGACCATATATGCATATGATCAGCGCCCAAGCCCCCTCTCCATCCACGCTAAGACCAAGGAGGGCCAGGCAATGGCTACTGATGGCTACTGATGACTCGGACGTTACCACAATTGTTACACTTGTGTATATTAAAATAGGCATCACCACGAAACCAAATTGTTTGATTAGAAAAAATACTATTGCCTATTTTCACAGCATAACTCAAGGTCATTGGATATTGAATTTCTATCCTAAAAAGTCTTAAAACAAAATTAGTAATTCGCTGATGAACTGCCTAAAGAAGGCTGCTAAGAACTGTCGCATGCTCATTTCTAAAAAAAATTAATGAAAGGAAAAATCAAGGTACTTATGGAGAAAAAAAACTTTCCCAAACCTGGCGATTACATCCAACAACTTTAGTTTGGCTTAGAACAAGAGTAAAATTAATAAAGAATTATTTCTTAACACTCAACAATCCAAAAGTTTGCCCTAATAAAACTTCCAAAGAACATTGATAGTAAGATTTTAAATCTAATGTCCTAAGTCGACAGTACCGATTATACGTTTATGTTCATATAACATTGTAATCAAAGTTCATTCTGGTGTTCTAGTGTAATATTTCACTAAAAAGTATAACTTTCGAAATGACAAAAGCTAAAAACTGAAGAGTACAACGATTGTAAAATCATAAAGGCATACTTGACGCCCATTAGAAAAAACCTAATATGCACTGTAGAAAGCCAGCCAAGTTTATGATTCAGTTACAAATACCTATATCGAATTCATATACTAAAGTGGCATAACTCCTCGAATTATATTTCAATGTTTGTTTAATAAGTATTCAGCAGTAAAAGTATCTAACTTTTGAAGCTACAAGAAAAGCTAACAAGATTTATATCGAGTGAAATTCATAAGACTAATAAGATAAATTTCTAATAAATATTTCATAACTTTACATCAAATCCACTAACCCCCCATAAAATTATGAATCCAGTAGCACTACTACTATGCTTCGAGAGAGAAAAAAAAGTTTTGAGTGAAAAATTATTGCAAACAAATTATTTAAAAATTAACTAACCTTACTTACATATACGTAAGAGGAAAAATACATTGATTCAGCAGACTAAAACGTAAAACAGCAAGTATGTTAGCTATTTTTCAAGAGCAATTTAGGTTGGTGGAAAAATTACAAATTTTACTACTTAACATTCGGTTAAGATTGAGACAAATAGTTGTCAACGAGTAACCGCTAGGATCCGAAATTTGACAAAAATTAACCAGCCTCGTCTTTCAAGTTAAAAATCATGGAGACCGTCTTCGAAATACAGACAGAATCACTAAATTTAAGTGCAATTAACTATAATTACCACACTTTCAGTAAGCACTTAATTTTACAAAAACCAAAAAACAAGATTTAACCTTTTCTTTCGAATCAAACTTAACTCAAATTTCATACTAGCCACGACATAATGACTACTTCCTTACCTAATCTAGGATCCGCTTCCACCAGCAGGGTTAGGAAAGCAATCACAGAGCATTTTTTGAAGTGTGTCTTCCTCTGATTTCGCCCGACCTGAGAACAAAATATCATTAAGATATGGGAATAATGATTATTTCAAAGCATCATGCTAAAAAAGTACGAGTCCTATGTAAACAATGGAAGCAACAATCACTCAAGATACTTTTTGTGCAACAATTTAACATGATTCGACAATTTGTTTTCTATTAATGATGAAAACCAGCATGGCCACAGATTTAGAATGCTAATGATATAAAATAGTGTTGATAAAATTAAAGTATCATGAAAATTGCGACCAAATTTGACCCTACGTCTGACCTATTTTCAAATTTTACCGTAGTATATGTTATGTGGAACATACTACCAAGGTTATGAGGAATTATCGATATGAAAATATATTCCGTGCATTCTTTGTCAACTACCAAAATAATTGTTTCGTGAGAGCAGACTTCAATATTAAGTCAACCACCAAAATGAGTTTCAGGAGAGAAGACTTCAATATTGAGTCAACTACTAAAATAGAGCTTCGTGAGAGCAGAATTCAAATATTTTCAACTACCAAAATAGAGCTTCGTGAGAGCAGACTTTAATATTAAAATAAATCACAAAAATAGAGCTTCACGAGAGCAGACTTTTATTAAGTCAACAACCAAAATAGAGCTTCGTGAAAGCAGACTTCAATATTAAGTAAACTACCAAAATAGAGCTTCGTGAGAGCAGACTTCAAAATTAAGTCACTACCAAAAGAGCTTAGTGAGAGCAGACTTCAAAATTAATTCAACTACCAAAATAGAGCTTAGTGAGAGCAGACTTCAATATTAAGTTGACCACCAAAATAGAGCTTCGCGAGAGCAGACTAATATTAAAATCAACTACCAAAATAGAGGTTCGTGAGAGCAGACTTCAATATTAAGTCAACCACCAAAATAGAGCTTCGCGAGAGCAGACTAATATTAAAATCAACTACCAAAATAGAGGTTCGCGGGAGCAGACTTCAATATTAAGTCAACCACCAAAATAGAGCTTCGCGAGAGCAGACATCAATATTGAGTCAACCACCAAAATAGAGCTTCGCGAGAGCAGACATCAATATTGAGTCAACCACCAAAATAGAGCTTCGCGAGAGCAGACTTCAATATTAAGTCAACCACAAAAATAGAGCTCCGTGAGAGCAGACTTCAATATTAAGTCAACTACCAAAATAGAGCTTCGTGAAAGCAGACTTCAATATTAAGCCAACCCCCAAAATAGAGCTTCGTGAGAGCAGACTTCAATATTAAGTCAACTACCAAAATAGAGCTTCGTGAGAGCAGATTTCAATATTAAGTCACCCACCAAAATAGAGCTTCGTGAGAGCAGACTTCAATATTAAGTCAACCACCAAAATAGAGCTTCGTGAGAGCAGACTTCAATATTAAGTCTGCCCACCAAAATAGAGCTTCGTGAGAGCAGACTTCAATATTAAGTCACCCACCAAAATAGAGCTTCGTGAGAGCAGACTTCAATATTAAGTCACCCACCAAAATAGAGCTTCGTGAGAGCAGACTTCAATATTAAGTCACCCACCAAAATAGAGCTTCGTGAGAGCAGACTTCAATATTAAGTCAACCACCAAAATAGAGCTTCGTGAGAGCAGACTTCAATATTAAGTCAACCACCAAAATAGAGCTTCGTGACACTTCAGTATTAAGTCAACTACCAAAATAGAGCTTCGTGAGAGCAGACTTCAATATTGAGTCAATTACCAAAATAGAGCTTCATGAGAGCAGACTAAAATATTAAGTCAATTACCAAAATAGAGCTTCGTGAGAGCAGACTTCAATATTAAGTCAACCCCCAAAATAAGAGCTTCGTGAGCGCAGACTTCAATATTGAAGTCAACCACCAAAATAAAGAGTTTCGTGAGAGCAGACTTCAATATCAAGTCAATTACCAAAAGAGCTTCGTGAGAGCAGACTTCAATATCAAGTCAACTACAAAATAGAGCTTCGTGAGAGCAGACTTCAATATCAAGTCAATTACCAAAATAGAGCTTCGTGAGAGCAGACTTCAATATCAAGTCAATTACCAAAATAGAGCTTCGTGAGAGCAGACTTCAATATCAAGTCAATTACCAAAATAGAGCTTCGTGAGAGCAGACTTCAATATCAAGTCAATTGCCAAAATAGAGCTTCGTGAGAGCAGACTACAATATCAAGTCAACTGCCAAAATAGAGCTTCATGAGAGCAGACTACAATATCAAGTCAACTGTCAAAATAGAGCTTCGTGAGAGCAGACTTCAATATCAAGTCAACTGCTAAAATAGAGCTTCGTGAGAGCAGACTTCAATATTAAGTCTACCAAAATAGAGGTTCGTGAGAGCAGACTTCAATATTAAGTCAACCACCAAAATAGAGCTTTGCAAGAGCAGACTTCAATATTAAGTCACTACCAAAATAGAGCTTAGCGAGAGCAGACTTCAAAATTAAGTCAACCACCAAAACAGAGCCTAGTAAGAGCAGACTTCAATATTAAGTCTAATACCAAAATAGAACTTCGTGAGAGCAGACTTCAATATTAAGAACTAACAAAATAGAGCTTAGTGAGAGCAGACTTCAATATTAAGTCAACTACCAAAATACAGCTTCCTGAGAGCAGACTTCAATATTAAGAACTACCAAAATAGAGCTTTGTGAGAGCAGACTTCAATATCAAGTCAACTACCAAAATAGAGCTTCATGAGAGCAGACTTCAATATTAAGAACTACCAAAATAGAGCTTTGTGAGAGCAGACTTCAATATTAAGTCAACTACCAAAATAGAGCTTCGTGAGAGCAGACTTCAATATTAAGTCAACCACCAAAATAGAGCTTCGCGAGAGCAGACAAATATTAAAATCAACTACCAAAATAGAGGTTCGCGAGAGCAGACTTCAATATTAAGTCAACCACCAAAATAGAGCTTCGCGAGAGCAGACATCAATATTGAGTCAACCACCAAAATAGAGCTTCGAGAGAGCAGACTTCAATATTAAGTCAAACACAAAAATAGAGCTTCGTGAGAGCAGACTTCAATATTAAGTCACCCACCAAAATAGAGCTTCGTGAGAGCAGACTTCAATATTATGTCAACCCCCAAAATAGAGCTTCGTGAGAGCAGACTTCAATATTAAGTCAACTACCAAAATAGAGCTTCGTGAGAGCAGACTTCAATATTGAAGTCAACCACCAAAATAGAGCTTCGTGAGAGCAGACTTCAATATTAAGTCTGCCCACCAAAATAGAGCTTCGTGAGAGCAGACTTCAATATTAAGTCACCCACCAAAATAGAGCTTCGTGAGAGCAGACTTCAATATTAAGTCAACCACCAAAATAGAGCTTCGTGACACTTCAATATCAAGTCAACTACCAAAATAGAGTTTCGTGAGAGCAGACTTCAATATTGAGTCAATTACAAAAATAGAGCTTCGTGAGAGCAGACTTCAATATTAAGTCAATTACCAAAATAGAGCTTCGTGAGAGCAGACTTCAATATTAAGTCAACCCCCAAAATAAGAGCTTCGTGAGCGCAGACTTCAATATTGAAGTCAACCACCAAAATAAGAGTTTCGTGAGAGCAGACTTCAATATCAAATCAATTACCAATAGAGCTTCGTGAGAGCAGACTTCAATATCAAGTCAACTACCAAAATAGAGCTTCGTGAGAGCAGACTTCAATATCAAGTCAATTACCAAAATAGAGCTTCGTGAGAGCAGACTTCAATATCAAGTCAATTACCAAAATAGAGCTTCGTGAGAGCAGACTTCAATATCAAGTCAACTGCCAAAATAGAGCTTCGTGAGAGCAGACTTCAATATCAAGTCAACTGCCAAAATAGAGCTTCGTGAGAGCAGACTTCAATATCAAGTCAACTGCCAAAATAGAGCTTCGTGAGAGCAGACTTCAATATCAAGTCAACTGCCAAAATAGAGCTTCGTGAGAGCAGACTTCAATATTAAGTCAACCACCAAAATAGAGCTTCGCGAGAGCAGACTTCAATATTAAGTCAACCACCAAAATAGAGCTTTGCGAGAGCAGACTTCAATATTAAGTCACTACCAAAATAGAGCTTAGCGAGAGCAGACTTCAAAATTAAGTCAACCACCAAAACAGAGCCTAGTAAGAGGAGACCTCAATATTAAGTCTAATACCAAAATAGAACTTCGTGAGAGCAGACTTCAATATTAAGAACTACCAAAATAGAGCTTCGTGAGAGCAGACTTCAATATTAAGTCAACTACCAAAATAGAGCTTCGTGAGAGCAGACTTCAATATTAAGAACTACCAAAATAGAGCTTTGTGAGAGCAGACTTCAATATTAAGTCAACTACTAAAATAGAGCTTTGTGAGAGCAGACTTCAATATTAAGAACTACCAAAATAGAGCTTTGTGAGACCAGACTTCAATATTAAGTCAACTACCAAAATAGAGCTTTGTGAGAGCAGACTTCAATATTAAGTCAACTACCAAAATAGAGCTTTGTGAGAGCAGACTTCAATATTAAGTCAACTACCAAAATAGAGCTTTGTGAGAGCAGACTTCAATATTAAGTCAACTACCAAAATAGAGCTTTGTGAGAGCAGACTTCAATATTAAGTCAACTACCAAAATAGAGCTTTGTGAGAGCAGACTTCAATATTAAGTCACTACCAAAATAGAGCTTTGCGAGAGCAGACTTCAAAATTAAGTCAACCACCAAAACAGAGCCTAGTAAGAGCAGACTTCAATAATAAGTCTAATACCAAAATAGAACTTCGTGAGAGCAGACTTCAATATTAAGAACTACCAAAATAGAGCTTTGTGAGAGCAGACTTCAATATTAAGTCAACTACCAAAATACAGCTTCCTGAGAGCAGACTTCAATATTAAGAACTACCAAAATAGAACTTCGTGAGAGCAGACTTCAATATTAAGAACTACCAAAATAGAGCTTTGTGAGAGCAGACTTCAATATTAAGAACTACCAAAATAGAACTTCGTGAGAGCAGACTTCAATATTAAGAACTACCAAAATAGAGCTTTGTGAGAGCAGACTAAAATATTAAGTCAACTACCAAAATACAGCTTCCTGAGAGCAGACTTCAATATTAAGAACTACCAAAATAGAGCTTTGTGAGAGCAGACTTCAATATTAAGTCAACTACCAAAATGGAGCTTCGTGAGAGCAGACTTCAATATTAAGTCACCCACCAAAATAGAGCTTCGTGAGAGCAGACTTCAATATTAAGTCAACCACCAAAATAGAGCTTCGTGAGAGCAGACTTCAATATTAAGTCACCAACCAAAATAGAGCTTCGTGAGAGCAGACTTCAATATTAAGTCAACCACCAAAATAGAGCTTCGTGACACTTCAATATCAAGTCAACTACCAAAATAGAGCTTCGTGAGAGCAGACTTCAATATTGAGTCAATTACAAAAATAGAGCTTCGTGAGAGCAGACTTCAATATTAAGTCAATTACCAAAATAGAGCTTCGTGAGAGCAGACTTCAATATTAAGTCAACCCCCAAAATAAGAGCTTCGTGAGCGCAGACTTCAATATTGAAGTCAACCACCAAAATAAGAGTTTTGTGAGAGCAGACTTCAATATCAAATCAATTACCAATAGAGCTTTGTGAGAGCAGACTTCAATATCAAATCAATTACCAATAGAGCTTTGTGAGAGCAGACTTCAATATCAAGTCAACTACCAAAATAGAGCTTCATGAGAGCAGACTTCAATATCAAGTCAATTACCAAAATAGAGCTTCGTGAGAGCAGACTTCAATATCAAGTCAATTACCAAAATAGAGCTTCGTGAGAGCAGACTTCAATATCAAGTCAACTGCCAAAATAGAGCTTCGTGAGAGCAGACTTCAATATCAAGTCAACTGCCAAAATAGAGCTTCGTGAGAGCAGACTTCAATATTAAGTCAACCACCAAAATAGAGCTTCGCGAGAGCAGACTTCAATATTAAGTCAACCACCAAAATAGAGCTTTGCGAGAGCAGACTTCAATATTAAGTCACTACCAAAATAGAGCTTAGCGAGAGCAGACTTCAAAATTAAGTCAACCACCAAAACAGAGCCTAGTAAGAGGAGACCTCAATATTAAGTCTAATACCAAAATAGAACTTCGTGAGAGCAGACTTCAATATTAAGAACTACCAAAATAGAGCTTCGTGAGAGCAGACTTCAATATTAAGAACTACCAAAATAGAGCTTTGTGAGAGCAGACTTCAATATTAAGTCAACTACTAAAATAGAGCTTCGTGAGAGCAGACTTCAATATTAAGAACTACCAAAATAGAGCTTTGTGAGAGCAGACTTCAATATTAAGTCAACTACCAAAATAGAGCTTTGTGAGAGCAGACTTCAATATTAAGTCAACTACCAAAATAGAGCTTTGTGAGAGCAGACTTCAATATTAAGTCAACTACCAAAATAGAGCTTTGTGAGAGCAGACTTCAATATTAAGTCAACTACCAAAATAGAGCTTTGTGAGAGCAGACTTCAATATTAAGTCAACTACCAAAATAGAGCTTTGTGAGAGCAGACTTCAATATTAAGTCAACTACCAAAATAGAGCTTTGTGAGAGCAGACTTCAATATTAAGTCAACCCCCAAAATAAGAGCTTCGTGAGCGCAGACTTCAATATTGAAGTCAACCACCAAAATAAAGAGTTTCGTGAGAGCAGACTTCAATATCAAGTCAATTACCAAAAGAGCTTCGTGAGAGCAGACTTCAATATCAAGTCAACTACAAAATAGAGCTTCGTGAGAGCAGACTTCAATATCAAGTCAATTACCAAAATAGAGCTTCGTGAGAGCAGACTTCAATATCAAGTCAACTACCAAAATAGAGCTTTGTGAGAGCAGACTTCAATATTAAGTCAACTACCAAAATAGAGCTTTGTGAGAGCAGACTTCAATATTAAGTCAACTACCAAAATAGAGCTTTGTGAGAGCAGACTTCAATATTAAGTCAACTACCAAAATAGAGCTTTGTGAGAGCAGACTTCAATATTAAGTCACTACCAAAATAGAGCTTTGCGAGAGCAGACTTCAAAATTAAGTCAACCACCAAAACAGAGCCTAGTAAGAGCAGACTTCAATATTAAGTCTAATACCAAAATAGAACTTCGTGAGAGCAGACTTCAATATTAAGAACTACCAAAATAGAGCTTTGTGAGAGCAGACTTCAATATTAAGTCAACTACCAAAATACAGCTTCCTGAGAGCAGACTTCAATATTAAGAACTACCAAAATAGAACTTCGTGAGAGCAGACTTCAATATTAAGAACTACCAAAATAGAGCTTTGTGAGAGCAGACTTCAATATTAAGAACTACCAAAATAGAACTTCGTGAGAGCAGACTTCAATATTAAGAACTACCAAAATAGAGCTTTGTGAGAGCAGACTAAAATATTAAGTCAACTACCAAAATACAGCTTCCTGAGAGCAGACTTCAATATTAAGAACTACCAAAATAGAGCTTTGTGAGAGCAGACTTCAATATTAAGTCAACTACCAAAATAGAGCTTCGTGAGAGCAGACTTCAATATTAAGAGCTACCAAAATAGAGCTTCGTGAGAGCAGACTTCAATATTAAGAGCTACCAAAATAGAGCTTCGTGAGAGCAGACTTCATTATTGAATCAACTACGAAATAGAGCTTCGTGAGCAGACTTCACTATTAAGTCAACCGAAATAAGAGCTTCGTGAGCAGACTTCAATATTAAGTCACCACCAAAAAAAAGCTTCGTGAGAGCAGACTTCAATATTAAGTCAACTACCAAAATAGAGCTTCGTGAGAGCAGACTTCAATATTAAGTCAACTACCAAAATAGAGCTTCGTGAGAGCAGACTTCAATATTGAAGTCAACTACCAAAATAGAGCTTCGTGAGAGCAGACTTCAATATCAAGTCTACTAAAAGTTTCGTAAGAGGCGTCCTTTATAATAATGGTTACTCTCCCCAAACCTAAACATACACAAAATTCATAAATTTTCTTCAAGTTAAAGAAATGGCAAGAGCAGATAAACTTAAATGCAGTAAATATAATTTAAGGCTAATTGCGACCAGCCTGATTAGAGTTTTTTTTCCAAAAGCTGAAGGCTTATGCTTTATAAATTTAAAACTAGCTTCAAGTTATAAGAATGTGATTAACCAAAGGAGGAGTGAACAGCCTACAACAATATAAAGGATTTAATAACCCTACAGCAGTCCCCACTCAGCTACAGCTTGAGCCCAGTACGGTTTATAGCAGCTTCTATTTCCTAACTAAAAAGTGATGACACTGGTAGCCCTACCATCAGTAGTCAGACTAATTTAATTTTGATAAAAATTACGCTCAAAAGATGTAACTTTACACCTGAAGTCAAAATAAAAGCTAAAACAATGGCTTCAGTCAATTATCACTAACAATTTCTCAAGAGTGAATATCATTAGAAATACTTCGGCATTATCTTAAGATTAATAGAGATATTTTTTGTTTAACTAGATGTGAAAGTATGTAACATTAGGTCTGCGATGTATAGCCAAGTTAATAGTTTTGACCTTGTTAAAAGTAAGAACCATATTTTAGGATCCCAGGTAAGTAAGGATTTAATTTTTAATTTGATTAGAACTATTACTATTACCAATTTTCCAGCATATCTAAAAAATCAGACAGGCCTTTGAATATTGAATAAAATTATCAGAATTTTCCTTAATTACCTACTTAAAAACCCTATAGACTTCAGTTATATTCCAGAAGATTAATAGAGGGGAAAACCATCGTCCTTTGGAGATTACACCCAACGGTCAATTATATCCAATATAGATTTGGCTTTGCTTAAAACAAGGTTCGAGAACAAAATTTTATCTTCAGATTTACAACAATAATAAAGTTACCCTAATGAAACTGCTTAAGAATATTTGTAGCAAAAATGTAAAAAGTAATATCTTTCAAGTCTAAAAGGCCTAACAAACAGGTATGTTTATTTAGTTAAACCAATGTTCTTGCTTAGAATTTCTATTGCGAGTTAATTTTACGGAACGACAAAAACTTTTATTTTGGATATGCAAACCCTTCAAAATCATAATACTGTACGAGTAAAATTACCGTCAAGTAACAATAGTACGCCCATTAGAAATCACTCAATCACTATTTAGGATTCCATTAAAATACCTATTACAATTTCATATATATTCAGTGGCATAGCTATTCTCAAATTATATTTCAAATTGACTAATTTACCATGTCTATTCAATAAGTAACCAGCAGTAAAAGTTTGTACATAACTTTTGAAGATACGAAAAAGCTATCAAATAGATTTATATCAAACATTTTATTCATGCTGCGATGCATAAAGTTCCAACAATCTCAAAAATGCATTTTATTTATGATGCGATCAATAACGTTTCAACAATTTCACAAATTAACAATCATAAAACAGGCATGAAAATTTGTATTCAGTAAATTGAAAATAGTGACATTCACTAGAAACCGATTTAAAATATATAAATATTAAAATATACAAATTAACAAAGTAACTACCGTTGCTAACATCTATATTAACCAATGACTTTAAATAAACTAGTTATGAATGCAACTAGTCCACAGACTAAATTTAATCAGCAAACTTGGATTTCAAGAGTAATTCAGGCTGTTAGGAAAACTACAAAAGTTGACCAAACTACTGTCACATTTGTTATAACTTGAAATATGGAAGTATGGAACTAGTTGTTAACGATTAACCCTTAGGATCCAGAATTCAACCATAACTAACCTGCCTCGCCTAGGCTAACTGTCTTGAAATATACAAAAATACAAGAAACTACGATCAGAATTAATTTTTTGACCAACACTAAATTATTTCTTAACCCAAACAAAAACTCATAAATTTTCTTACAAGCATTAAAACTAAAACAGTAGCCTAGATAAAATGTTACAACAGGAATCCCCGTAATTAGAGCAATTTTACTTTTGAAAAATACGCAGGTTTTAAAGTCAAAGGTCGCTCATGAATGGCAGCGGCAAGGGACAGTGACATTGCCCTTTCGAGCAGGACAAATCTCAAGAGACTGACCATATATGCAAATGATCAGCGGCCCCCCCCCCCCATCCAAGATAGGATCAAGGAGGGCCATGCAATGGCTACTGATGACTCGGCAGATAGACCTATAGGCTGCCCCAAAACCCACATCCTTAGCTCACAAGGATGGTGAGGTTGCAGCGACCAAAGGAACTAATGTGTGAGCGTGTGACTCACCAGTCACGGACTCTACCACCATTTTTACACTTTTGTATATATTAAAAAAGTCAGGCATCACCACAAAGCCCAATTATTAGTTTGATTACAACTATTACTATTACCAATTTTCACAGCATAAGTCAAGGTCATAGGTCGTTGCACTACTACCCTAAAATGTCAAATAAAAATTAAGAATTCGCTGATTAACTGCCTGAAAAAAGCTGCTAAGAAGAACCTATGCATGCTTTTGTCTAAATTAATGGAGGGGAAAATCAAGGTACTTAGAAAAAAAAGCTTTCCCAAAACCTGGCGATTACATCCAACAACTTTAGTTTGGCTTAGAACAAGAGTAAAATTAATATGAATTAATTTCTTCAGACAATTCAAAAATTTGCCTAATAAAACTGCCAAAGATAATATTGATAAGACTTTAAAACCAATGTCCTGAAAATAACAGTACCGATTTTACGTTTATGTTTATATAACATTGATTACAAAGTTAATTCTAGTATTGTAGTCTAATATTTCACTTGAAAATAGAACTTTCAAAATAACAAAAGCTTAAAACCGATGAAGAGTATAACGCTTGTAAAATCATAAAGCATATTTTACGTTAAGTGTCAATAGACGCCCATTACAAAAAACTAATTATGCACTGTAGAAAGCTAGCTAAGTTTGTGATTCCATTACAAATACCTATATCGAATTCATATACGCAAGTGGCATAACTTCTCGAATTATATTTCAATGTTTATTCCATAAATATTCAGCAGTAAAAGTTTCAGTAACTTTTTAAGCTATGAGAAAAGATAACCAAGATTTATATCTAACCTCCAACTTCACTTACAGTGAAATTCATAAGATTCCATTAACCTAAATTTCTAATAAGTATTTCATAACTTTACATCAATTCCACCAACACCCATAAAATTATGAATCCAGTAGCATCACTACTGTACTTCGAAAAAATTACTGTTTCGAGTGAAAAAATATTGCAAACAATTTAAAAATTAACTAACCTAACTTACATAAATTGAACGTAAAATGAAAAATACATTGATTCAGCAGACTAAACGTAAAACAGCAAGTATGTTAGCTATTTTTCAATAGCAATTTAGGTTGGTGGAAAAATTAAAAATTTTACTACTTAACAATCGGTTAAGATTGCGACAAATAGTTGTCAACGAGTAACAGCTGGGATCCGAAAATTTAACAAAATTAACCAGCCTCGTCTTTCAAGTTATAAGTCATGGAGACAGTCTTAAAAAAAAAAATAAATAAATAAAAAAAAAATAAATAAAAAAAAAAACACGGATTTGATAAAAAAAATTTTCCCAACACTTCCATTAGCATGGGTATAATCAGGGAAAAAAACTTGGACCTACACAAAAAGTCAAACACTTTTCCTACAACAGGTAAACTTGTCCAAATTTTACTCTAAATTGCAAACTCTTACACCAAGAATCTTCGTAATCTGTGCAGTTGTTCAAAACTTTAGACGACACTATTGTAATAACAATTCCTAAACACTCTTAAAATAAATCAAGTTTTAACTTACCTTACCACTGACGTTTAAACGGTCTTCCAAACATAAATTCAAGTCACAATTATTCATAAATAAAGCACTGTAAATATTACCAAACTAAAGTATGAAATTTACTATCACGGAACTTAAGAACGAATTTACTAGCCCAAACCTCCCGTTTCAGTTTCAAGTAGAAACAAATATGAAATCGAGACTCTTGATTGGCCGAGAAAAACAAGGAATCTTTAAAGAAGGCAGTCCTATTTCTAGTGAACCATCACACATCGAGCCATAGAGACATCTGTTGGTCTGAAATCGAAAGAAAACTAATTTTAAAAAGACCCGTTAGTAAATGTACTATCAATCTAACAAGACTTATTCTTTACTTTAACTTTTTACATTTTTACGTACTAAAGATTGTTGACTGATTCGAAATATCAATTTATAATACTTGAGTTAGAAATATAAATTCAATGTGCTTTATGCTTTGATCTGAACTTAGTTACCAAAGCCGAAATCAATGCTATATCTTAAGCGTTTTTAAATACTAACAATTAAAAACAAGCATAATAATATACCAGTTCTTGACTTACTTTCATTTACACTCAAACTATACAATTTCAGGAAAGTTGCACAATTGGCTTTCATAATTTAGTAATATCCAGCCATTATAGAAATAGGCGACTTTAAAGAGAAATTTTCGGAAAACGTACCTTGAGGTAATGTCAGATATGGACCATCCAACACACAACCTCCCCCCCCCCACGAACCACGCTCCCCCCACAAAAAAAAAAAAAAAAAAGGACCGGTATTGATTAGAACTCATATCATACATACATATATTATCCCCAACAACTGCAGGTAAGAAGTTAAGTGTTTGCTTTGATACAATAAAAGTAAAACTTACAATCCTTATTGTGAAAATCACATTAAAGAATCTACATTATTATTATTATTATTGTTGTTGTTGTTGTTGATGACTATCATTATTATTATTATTATTATTATTATTATTATTATTATTATTTCTAGCCAAACTACAACCTTATCTGTAAAAACCAAGATACTACAAGCCCAAAGGCTACAAGAGGGAAAGCAGCTCAGTGCGGAAAGAAAAGAGCGATATAACATATTATTATTATTATTATTATTATTATTATTATTATTATTATTATTAGCCAAGCTACAACCGTAGTTGGAAAAGCAAGATGCTATAAGTCCAAGGGCTCCAACAGGGAAAAATAGCCTAGTGAGGAGAGGAAATAAGGAAATAAATAAGCGATACGAGAAATGATGAAAAATTAAAATAAGACATTTTAAAATCAGTAACAATATCAAAACAGATATTTCATATATACTATAAAAAGTAGTAATAATAAAATATAAAAGCATTAACATACCGCACTGGATGTAAAACAATCCTTGCTTCGCAATTGAACAAAAAAGTTAAGATATTTATTGAACTATGTAATGAAATTTATTCACAATTCGAACACATTATTGGGGTTTAACTGTCTACTTAAACGAATAATAAATGTACTGTTGTGATATCTGGCAATGAAAATGGATTACGTGGTTTCTTCAATATGCAAATTTCTAGCAACAGACGGCGAATTTTTATTCATATATGCAGTTTTACTATCACAAATAAACTGCAAACACGATTTCTTTTACAACCGAAAAGTTAGTCAGTGAATATTTTGAAAATAAGAAAAACATCGGTGGAAACGAAAGCAGATAAATATGAGTCAGAAGACTTTAAAGTTCTATTAAAGCCCCCCTGACACTTGCGCGCATTTTTGCCACGCACTGGCACGCATTGATGCGCGCCAGTGCGTGCCACTTTTTGGCACGCACTGGTGTTTTTCGCGCACTGTTCACGACCAGTTCACTCCAGTTCGCGCATCGTTCACGCGACGTTCACGCGACGTTCACGCGATGGCACGAATTGGCACGCGTAGTTCGCGCATCGTTCACGCGAGTTCACTCATCATTCCGCATCGTTTCCGCATCGTTCACGCCAGTTCACGCCAGTTCACGAATTGGCCACTCCATATAAAAACGGGGCTTCTCCAACCCGAGGACATTCTTGGATTGGCTTCAGACGAGACAACATGCTTACTGTCAGAGACACCATTGCATTGAGAAGAAGATACCTATACCTAGCAGCTGCTGTAGCATTTGTTGGACTGCATCAGAAAAGGCTGGCAAAGGAAAAAGAGAAACAAAAGCCCACCCTACCTCGAAGAAAGATACAAAGGAAAGTGTGGGTCAGGGAATGGTTAACCAGAAGGCACTCGTTTGGACACTATGACAGTCTATTGACTGAACTCCACAAGGAAGATCCAAAGGGCTACAAAAATTACCTCAGAATCACACCTGACCTGTTTCAAGAGATGGTTGAGAAGTTAACCCCGCACCTCCTGAAGCAGTCTACCTTCATGAGGGAACCGCTTCAAGTTGGACTCAAGCTTGCTGTTACCCTCCGCTTTTTAGCCACTGGAAATTCCTATCAAAGTCTACAGTACAGCTTCAGGGTTGAAGCAAGTACCATCAGCAAGTTAATACCAGAGGTGTGTAAAGCCATCATCGCTGCCTACAAGGACGAAGTGCTGCGTTGCCCCAAAACTGAAGAGGCCTGGAAGGAAGTTGCTGCCAGATTCAGCTCCAGATGGAATTACCACAACTGTCTGGGGGCTGTGGACGGAAAGCACATTGCCATAAGGAAGCCACCCAATGCTGGCTCTTACTACTACAACTACAAGGGCTTCCACAGCATTGTACTGATGGCAGTCGCAGATGCTTCCTACAGGTTCCTCTATGTGGATGTTGGGGCAGAGGGTGGTGCGTCGGATGGAGGAACATGGAGCAACTGTTCTCTGCATGATGCTGTAGAAGACAACATAGCTGGAGTGCCTCAACCAGAACCACTCCCTAATGATGACCACCCAGTGCCCTATCACTTCGTTGGGGATGACGCCTTTGCTCTACGAACCTGGATGATGAAACCATTCTCCCATCGGTCACAAGTCCTACGAGAACGCATATATAGCTACAGGTTGTCTCGTGCCCGACGTGTCGTTGAGAATGCCTTTGGAATTTTAAGTCAAAGGTTCCGTTGCTTCTTGACGACTATGCAGCAGAAGCCCAGCACCATCAACCTGATCACCATGTGTGCCTGTGTCCTGCACAACCTCGTCCTCATCAAATACCCAGGTGCTTTGTCAGAAGTGGACTACGAAGATCCGGACACACATGCTCTGATCCCTGGTGC
This sequence comes from Palaemon carinicauda, assembly GCF_036898095.1. Taxonomy (NCBI): domain Eukaryota; kingdom Metazoa; phylum Arthropoda; class Malacostraca; order Decapoda; family Palaemonidae; genus Palaemon; species Palaemon carinicauda. The sequence goes on from NC_090753.1 coordinate 80,917,081, forward strand.
ATGGAGGAATGAGCAAAACCTGCAGGGGCTGATGACTCTACCCGGCCATCATATCCAGAAGGATGCAAAGGATCAGCGAGACTACCTTTCACATTACTACATGTCCCCTGCTGGTGCTGTCCCTTGGCAAGAAAAAATTGTAGTACCTCCATGAGCTGTATAGTTGTTCCATTTTGTAAATAAAAGAAACGTATATTTTTCGTTTGTATTTTTTGTGGCCCTTTATTTTAGTTTCTATAAGAAAGCATTTGATTTACATATAAATAGCAGACATAAAATATGTACAACTATTAAGAAAGCATTTTATTTTTACATTCAAACAGCAAACTTCAAAATTTCTTGGGTTTATTTTTCATTACATTTTTATTTAAAACAAATGTGCATCTTGATTGGTAATAGATGAAAATAAGTGTGTGCATGAATTAAGACATCATTTAATTTTTACATGAAAACAGCAAACTTCAAAATTTCTTGGGTTTATTTTTCATAACATTTTTATTTAAAACAAATGTGCATCTTGATTGGTAATAGATGAAAATAAGTGTGTGCATGAATTAAGACATCATTTAATTTTTACATGAAAACAGCAAACTTCAAAATTTCTTGGGTTTATTTTTCATAACATTTTTATTTAAAACAAAAAATGTGCATCTTGATTGGTAAATAGATGAAAATAAGTGTGTGCATGAATTAAGACATCATTTAATTTTTACATGAAAACTGCAAACTTAAAAATTTCTAGGGTTTATTTTTCATTTAATTTTTATTTAAAACAAAAAATGTGCATCTTGATTGGTAATAGATGAAAATAAGTGTGTGCATGAAATAAGACATCATTTCATTTTTACATGAAAAACAGCAAACTTAAAAAAATTTGCCTATAGCGACAATACGTCAACAAAGGCAGGATCGTTACCTCGATCGTGTCGAAATCCCCGAGCTAACAATATAAGCATTTTATGCGGAGCTAAATAGCTAGATTATTAAAGCAAAACAAACTGGGAACGTCGCTCTAGCAAACTAAATGACCCATAAGAGCGAGCGATAGCATCCTGGATGCCTCCGGTAGGCAACAGCTCTTGTTTACGTTAATATCACTTTTGATTTCATTCAAAATGACAAGAGCTTACATTTATACATAGTAAAGATAATACTCAACTTTCCATTATTTTTTCACATTAAGACAGCAAATATAAAAACATATTAGCTTTATTTTTCTTTCATTTTCATTAATTTTTTCGTTTCCTTTTTGCTTCTCTTCATTATAAAGATAAAAATAGTTTGAAATAAGATATCATTTTTTTTCCACATTAAGACAGCAAATATAAATTTTTTTGGGGGTTTATTTTTCTTCACTTTTATTATTTTTTACTTTACTGTTTCTTTCTTTGTATTTTGAGGAAATAGATGAAAAGTGTTTGTAAATATATAAATAGTTTATTTACATTAAAACAACATATATATACAAGTATCACACTTCAATTATGTACAAATATTTTACACTATTTAAATTTCCTTGTCCTTGACTGGTGGGGTATCAAGCTCCTTGGACGAGTAGAGGGGTGAGGGTGTCATGGCTTCATCAAGGCTGCTGTCGATGGTCCCCGGGGTCAGGACAGGGAAGGTCAATGGACTTTTGAATGCCGCCGACAGCGACGTTAATGAAGGTGCTGGTGAAGGAGCCTGGACAAGGGTGGGTGACGACACTGGCACTGATGGCGAGGTCACCTGGACAGGGGTGGATGACAGTGGAGTTGGCATCCCTGGGTGCCACTCCGTGGTACGGGGCAAGGAAGAAGGGCTTGACTGCGGCACCCAGTTATGACTGGCTGGACGATGCTGCTGCTGCTGCTCTGGCTGTGCATGCGAGGGTCCTGGTTGAGGGGACTGCCAAGGTTGCTGCTGGTGAGGGGGTTGCCAAGGTGACTGCTGGTGAGGGGGTTGCCAAGGTGACTGCTGGTGAGGGGGCTGCCAAGTTGACTGCTGGTGAGGGGGCTGCCAAGGTGACTGTTGCTGAGGGGGTTGCTGATGCACAGGGGGATGCACAGGGGGCTGTAAAGGTTGCTGTTGCTGTGGGCCTGCCCAGGTCTCTGAGGATTGTTGCTGTGCCTGCTGCAAGACCTGAGTCTCGTCCCTGTAACGTTGTGTGAGATTGAGGCACTCTATTTGGAATTCGTGCCATCGGTGTACTGGGATGGCACGCATGTAGCCTTCCAGCAGGCACGAAAAATCGTGCACAATCTTGTGCTGGCCCATAAACGTTGGGGTTGACGAATCAGCTTTCGACACAAGCTGAAACATAAAAAATATTATAAAAATATATTATATATTATATATATGTATATATGTAACAAACATTGAAACAATTTAGTACAGCATTTTAATGCAACAGATAGCATATGTCAAAAAAAATTAATACTCACATTCCTCAATATATTGCTGAAATCCTTCTCCGACACATAGGTGTCGCTGTGAGAGGTGTCAAGTGTTCGGCAGGACCCCTTCCCCTTGTCCTTCCTGGTGGTGGTAGATGCCTGGCTGCGAGTCCCCGTCGACCTCACGTCATCGTCGACTTCGCTGGCTGTCGTGGCACCTCCTTCGGAGCCACGAAACTCCTCACTGGCGACTGTCTCTCCCCGGACGATGTGCTGTATGAGGAACGACCAAGTGTCCATGATGAAGTCATCACGGCCACTCCTTTGGGCTTGGCCAGCTCCACTCTTCTTCTCCTTCTTCATAATTTTGCCAACCCTCGTCCTCAAGTTTTCGTAGCGTTTTTTGCACTGGGCAGCAGTGGCAGGAGGTTCCAGCTGGCTTCCTATATATGCCCACCTGCTGTCCTTCAACACCTTGTTTATCCACTCCTTGTGTTTCTTGTCAAAGAGCATGGGGTTCTCCTTGACAAGGTCGGCCAACGTAGTCTCCGTCTCTTCCGTCCACTGGTAGTCAGGGATGTCCTTCTTAGACACCCGAACCCGCTTCTTCTTTAAATCGTCATCACAGGATACCTGGCTCTGGCTTGTATACTGCTGTGTCTCCGGGATGACCATATCGAGACTTGAAAATGATGAATGAGGAGAATCTCGATCTGCAGTCTCCTCCATCACGTCCATTTTCCTCCCCCTTCCCTTTGGCTGCTTCAGTTTAGGCATGTTGTCTCCTCGCTGGCGAACTCTGAAATGGCTAGGAGTGTCCTCGGACCTCAATTTATATACCCCCTAATCCCCTTAATCACACGAGAGCTCCACCCCCTGATAATCCCACGAGAGCTCCACTGGCGGAGTAGGAGGGCACTAGCATGAGTAGGCGGGCACTAGCGTGAACCGGCGGGAACTGGCGTGAACTGGAGTGAACGATGCAGGAACTGGCGTGAACTGGAGTGAACGATGCGGGAACTGGAGTGAACGATGCGCGAACTAGCGTGAACAGTGCGAGACAATGCGGGAGTACAATGCGTGATAATGTCAGTGGGAAGGCTGCGATGCGGGAACTGGCGTGAACTGGAGTGAACAGTGCGGGAACTGGAGTGAACGATGCGTGAACTGGCGTGCACGATGCTTGGAAGGGGAAGCATGGCACGCATTGGTACGCTTTGGCACGCCAGTTCCCGCACTGTTCACTCCAGTTCACTCCAGTTCACTCCAGTTGGCGCATCGTTCACGACTATTTCACGGCCATTTATAGCGTGCCAATGCGTGCCACAAACTTTAAACATTTCAAAGTTTTGGGCCTGCATGGCACGCATTGGTACGCTCTGGCACGCGAGTTCTCGCACTGTTCACGACATTTTCACGGCTCGTTCACGCGAATTCGCGCATCAATGCGTGCCAGTGCGTGCCACGAATGCGTGCAAGTGTCAGGGGGGCTTAAGAGAGAGAGAGAGAGAGAGAGAGAGAGAGAGAGAGAGAGAGAGAGAGAGAGATTTAAACCTTAAAGACGGTGAAAACTTTTAAACAGAGAGAGAGAGAGAGAGAGAGAGAGAGAGAGAGATTTAAACCTTAAAGACGGTGAAAACTTTTAAACAGAGAGAGAGAGAGAGAGAGAGAGAGGTTTAAACCTTAAAGACGGTGAAAACTTAAAAGAGAGAGAGAGAGAGAGAGAGAGAGAGAGAGAGAGAGAGAGAGAGAGAGAGAGAGAGAGAGAGAGAGAGAGAGAGAGAAAGAAAGTAACTTTCATGCATTTTTTATTGTGTAAAGTCGAACAGTACTTTATTTGCTTCATAAAAATATTAAAGATAATTTCAATTCAATACAACAAATATTTTTATAATCACAAAGCAATTTTTTTTTCGTTTTGAGTAAAATAAATCACCTAAAAAAATTTCTGTAGAAAAGTCTATCAATTATTATGCGGAGTTACTTTGAAACTCAATTTTTAATATCTACCGTTGCCAACGTTATTTTATTCAGTTGGAATTAAACAAATCAAACGTTATGGGTTTTAAAATCACGCACAGTTAATGTTGCAACATAATCTAAGAAATGTAGGTTATATAAAAAGTAGAAAACAAGGTAAATGAATCAACCAAATAGCCTTACTCCGTTTTCTTAATAGGTAACTAACTATCAAAGAAAATGTGTATTATACATATTATAAGGGGTAACTTTGTTACTTGAGTATGTAGGGACTTACTACGAAAAACTATTGGCATTATTCTTTAGAAACTTATATTAAAATAAAATTATGACGGAAAATAAAGGAAAACTATATGACATAGTATAATTTAAAGTAAAAAAAATACGGTATATTTCAAATTATGGTATAAACATAAGCATCTACAAGGGTGTCTGAAATATATGATTTGGCAATACAAAAAAATGGCTGTTTCGGCGAAGAAGAACCCAGAACTGCCACAAATTATAAAACAATATACAGTATAAATAGATACACAATTATCAAAAATTTCCTAGAAATTTATTATACGGCAATTTTGTCAAAAACCATGGGGTTAATTAGGTAGTAAATAATTCACATAATCGTTTTAATTTAAAATCCTTGGCAATTCAAATGCGTTCAGGTTGGCTAACCTGAAGAGGAAACGCCCACCGTCTTTGAACTTTGACTATTCTACAGAAACATCTATAAAATTTCACTTAAACGGAATAAATACAAGAAATACGACATAACCTTTATTCAATATGTGTTAAACGCACATCTACACGTAAGGTTTACACACGTACATACACACAACAACAACAAATACAGCCATTTCCAGTCTAATGCAGGGCAAAGGCCTCAGATTGTCAGACACATTTTTAGTCATGTCTGGGGTTTGGCCTTTTTTATAACCAAGCTGGCCACTGTGGATTAGTGATGGTGGGAACTTTAATTTGATCACTCTCAGAAAATTAGCCGAGTATGGGTGACCCTAACTAGTGCGGCTTCGCTCATCATAGTAATACACAAAATCTTTCACACTTTGAGGTAGCCCCATGCAGAAATAAATACTTACACACATCAAACTGACTAAATAATGAAAATCATAATTACTTTCAATTATAACCCACCCCTCAGCTTTATTAATCGGCCTTTAGGAAATAGAGAAAACTAACTTATATACTTTAAATAGTCCAAAAATAATAGAACTCTAACTTGACTAGACAGAAAGAATGAAAGGTTTTTACTTAACATCAACTGAGCACCAAATAGTCCTCCTGCTATATACTTATTGAGAGAGAGAGAGAGGAGAGAGAGAGAGAGAGAGAGAGAGAGAGAGAGAGAGAGATTTTCTAATTTATAACTTCACTAGTAACAACACAAAGAGTTATTAAATGATACGATGAAAGGTGAAATAACAAGAAACATTACATTAATCACACAGACAGACACACGCACACATATACACACATACATATATATATATACACATACACACACACACACACACATATATATATATATATATATATATATATATATATATAGAGAGAGAGAGAGAAGAGAGAGAGAGAGAGAGAGAGAGAGAGAGAGAGAGAGATGAATAAAAGCATATTGCCTTGATTACAAAACCCCTTTCCTTTCATGATCGGACGAGTTGAAGACTCACATTGCAACTCGGAATATATTGGGCGCAAAACTACATACATTTTTAGAAAAGATGTAGCGAAATTAACATACCGATGGCTAAGCAATGTCATTTCCTTTACTTAGGCTGTTTTACTTAAAGGACTCTAAAATTTTTATCGTGATTTTCGTATCGACCAAACTCATTTCCTCATCACAGCTGATGTCAAAAATGTCTAATTTCGCAGGAAAATTCGTGGTTTCCCGGGAATCTTTGAGAGAGAGAGAGAGAGAGAGAGAGAGGAGAGAGAGAGAGAGAGAGAGAGGAGAGAGAGAGACGTTAAATGAACATATGGATCCCACAAATTTAGCAATTGATTAGAGAGAGAGAGAGAGAGAGAGAGAGAGAGAGAGAGAGAGAGAGAGAGAGAGAGAGAGAGAGAGGGGGGGGAGAGAGAGGTTAAAATGAACATATGGAACCCATGCATTTGGAAATTGAACAGAGAGAGAGAGAGAGAGAGAGAGAGAGAGGAGAGAGGAGAGAGAGAGAGAGAGAGAGAGAGAGAGAGAGACTGTAGGAGGTCGGCTTACCATTTGTTCATATCACTAATGGATCCTTTACTAATTTTGGTTCAGTGCCCTGTTTTGACATCGTACACAGCAACCCCATTAACACACAGAAAGGGAGTAAGGTAGTATAGCATCTACCTTGCTCAGCAACAAATAAACTAAAAAAATAAAAGGGGACCTCCAACATCCACAGTGAAATAAGGTCAGAGTGTGTTTTTATAACCAATAGGCATTTCTTTTTGAGAATTTTTTTCTTGACTACTTGATTGAGATTGATAATCTAAACTTGTACCATTTGAAACATCACCAATGATAACAATATTGACGAAAGAAGGAAAAATATAAACAACAAAACTCCAAATTCAAGATAAATGCTACTATATCATAAGGGAAGAATTGGGACTAAATTCGACTAGTTCTATCCTATTTCTCTTCCTCTTGTTTTGTTGAAGTTTTCATAGTTTATTCAGGAAATGTTCATCTTAATGTTGTTACTGTT
>NC_090753.1:80929652-80957152 GCF_036898095.1 Palaemon carinicauda
ATCACCACTGTTCTTCACAGCTATGAATCAGATGACAAAAGCACTGGAGAAAATAGAAGTTTGGTACCAAATCCAGAAAGGAGGTAACAGATTGAACTACTTCATGCTCATGGATGAAATCGAGATGTTCAGGAAAGATGCTAATGAAACAGACATGCTAGACGGTAAGAATATTGTTAGGAGACATGAAAATGGAGTTTGGATTAGAAAAGTGTGTTCTATTTTACAAAGAGAGAAGAAAAGTAACAAGAACTGAAAGAATAAAGCTGCCTGATGGAAATGTTATCATGGCAATAGATGAAACTTTAGGGTAATAGAAGGTGAAGCAATAAATCACCAAGAAATGAAGGAAAAGATTAAAATGAGAATACCTACAAAGAATCAAAGCTATAATGATGTTAAAAGCTTAACTCTGGAAACACAGTAAAGGCTATAAACTCCTGGGCAGTGCCAGCAATCAGGTATATTGCTGGAATAGTGGAATAGAAGAAGTCAAAGCCATGCAACATAGATAGAAAAACCTAGAAAGATAATGAACATGTACCAAGCACAGCACCCAAATGCAAACATTGACAAGTGAAGGAGGAAAAGGACTCATCAGCACTGAAGATTGTGTCAACATCAAAAGGAGAGCACTGGGACAGTACCTGAAGAACAATAAAGATAAATGGCTAAAAATAGCAAGGGGAGAAAATTTGATCAAAGAGGATGAAGACCCAGATGGGTATAAGGAGAAAGGAGGAATAAAAAGATAATAGAAAATATAATAGAACAGTGGCAAAGAAAACAAATACATGAACAATTCATGAGACAAACTGAAGAATTGGCCATTGAGGAAACATGTCAGTGGCTGCCGAAGGGAAAACTTGAGAAGGAAACTGAAGGGATGATAATGGCAGCACAAGATCAGCCTTTAACAACAAAATATATTCAAAGAGTAATGCATGGGACTAACATCTCGTCAAAGTGCAGGAGATGTATGGCAATAGAAGTAACCATCAGCCACATTGCCAGTGAATGTTCAGTAATTGATCAGAATCAATACGAGAAAGGACACGATACTGTGACTAAAACTCTCCATGGAAGTCTATAGAAAATATCAAATACAATACAACAGCAAATGGAACGACCATTAACCTCACGCTGTGGTAGAGAAGGATCAAGCTAATCTACACTGGGATTACAGTATAAGGTTAGGCAGAATGATAAAAGCACATCGTCCAGACGTCTACAAGACAACGAAAAAAAGTATCACTCGTGGATATTGCAGTACTGAGGAACTCAAGAGTGGAAGATAAGGGGAGAGAGAAAATACAAAAGTACCAAGACTTACTAATGGAATTGAGAAGGCTATGGAATATGCAAGTGGAAGTAGAAGTAGGAGCCAATATAGCCCCAGGACTAGTGCATAAGAGTGTCCTAGTGAAAAAAAGCCTATATTGTGAGGGAAGTGATGGATTCCCAAGGAAGCTGTATATAACTTGGAACCCCACACTATGAACCATCAGTTTCTGGAGACTATGATTTAAAAAAGAAAATAATAATAATAATAATAATAATAATAATAATAATAATAATAATAATATTAATAATAATAATAATAATAATAATAATAATAATAATAATAATAATAATAATAATAACAGTGGATTAGAAGATACCAAAGGTCTGAATATATATAGAAAAAATCTTGAAAGGTTCTGAAGATGTACCAAGCACTTCAACCAAGAGCAAACAAAGAAGGCTAAATCAATAGACATCCCTTATTGCACTCAACAAATATGCTTTACCTATCAAAATTATGTAAACAATCTTCTGTAAATAAATGGATTTTAGATCAAATAACTATTGATATTTCTCTATATGGTTTTCTATTATACTAAAAAATAACATGCATGGCCCATACATGTATACATATATGCATGCATATATACATACATGCATACATACACAAATAAAAATGATAAAAGAATAGTAAATTTATTTCCAAAGCCACCTACATCCCAGAAGACTAAAATCTCCACTTTTCTCAACAGCTTAGTGTTTCAAATACCTCACCAAAGCATTTATTTTGTATTATTCGAATACAATATTACAGCCTTTAAAAGAACGCAATTCACAGATTACAGACATTACGTGTTGGTTGTTGCAAGGATTACCTTTTCTTTGAAATTACCGTTTACAAGTACCATTGTTTCTGGCATCAAAATTGATTTTAATTTGACTATTAATGGATAACCTTCAAATTTTTAAATCGTTATAGATATGCAAATGTAAACCGAAAAATTTGGTCAATTAGCAATGATTGTCAGGCTGGAATATATCAGAGCCATTTTCTGTACATTTGAAGAGGTAAAACATTAAAAACGGATAAAAAAAAATAAAGCGCAATTTATGAAATTAAAAGATGACTGCCCTGTAACTATTGCTGTATTCCTTATAATGGCCTACAAATACATTGAATTTCTATCATCAAGGTACCTATTTAAATATTAAAATTGTTATTATTATTATTATTATTATTATTATTACTATTATTATTATTATTAGTATTATTATTATTATTATCATCATCATTATTATTATTATTATTAGCTAAGATACAACCCTAGTTGGAAAAGCATAATGCTATAGACTCAAGGGCTCCAGTGGGTAAAATAGCCTAGAAAAAGAAAGTAAATAAGGAAACACATAAACTGTATGAAATGTAATGAATAAAGAATAAAGAATATGTTATAAAAATATGTGATATATGAGCTAAGAGGACACTCATATCAGCCTGATCAATATAAAAAATATTCGTTGCAGGTTTGAAATTCTAAAGTGCCACCGAGTCAACTGCCTGATCATTTCACAATCTGGTCACAGTTGAAATGAAACTTCTAGAATACTGTTGTGACGGGCCGAGAGAGGAGTTGTTAACTCAAAGGCAGGATGCAATCAACTGAGTTTTATTAAGGAACACTCTTCTTTATATACAAAACCTCAAGGCAACAGGACATGACCTGTTCGAGAGACAGACAATGTTACTGAGCAAAACGGAGACATGATCATTCAGGTTCTTTTTAGTGCGAGGGAAGAGCGCAGATACAAGCATAATATATACAACATAATTATGTACAATTGTGTGCCACACGGTTGGTACATGGCTCCCCCCCTAAAAATGACATACTGCACATGTTAAATAGAGCGCCCTGATCTAGAGAGGCGAACTGTAAGCGGGTCATCTGGCAGAAGATAAGCAGGTTTTAGACGATCAATGGAGACCCAGTCTTCTTTGCCCCGAATATTTAGTAGGAATGCTTTCGGACTGCGTCGGATCACAAGGAAAGGGCCCGTGTAAGGGGGCGTTAGTGGTGGCTTGCTAGTGTCGTTGCGCAGGAAGACGTGCGTTGCAGAGTGCAAGTCCGTTGGTATGTGATGCTTCGCTGGGGGCTTGTAAGTCTGGCGGCACGGAGTAAATTTTCCCACGACGTGACGTATGCGCTGGAGATCGTCGGAGGAGGTTGTAGAAGGAAAAAATTCGGCAGGGACGACCAACGGGTCGCCATACACTATTTCAGCTGCCGAGACGTCGAGGGCGTCTTTAGGAGTGGTCCTTAGTCCCAGGAGGACCCAGGGAAGCTGAGTAAACCAGTTGCAATCCTTGCAGCGGGACATCAAAGCTGCTTTGAGGGTGCGATGAAAACGTTCAACCATTCCATTGGCAGCGGGGTTGTAGGCCGTTGTCTGATGTAGGGTGATGCCCAGGAGATTCGCTAATGACGTCCACAATTGAGAGGTGAAAGTGGTTCCCCTGTCAGAAGTATTATGCTCAGGGATACCGAATCTTGAAATCCATCCAGAGAGTAAGGCAGATCTACATGAGGCGGACCTTGCAGTTTCCATGGGAATGGCTTCAGGCCAACGAGTGGAGCGGTCGATGACGGTAAACAGGTAACGATGTCCTTGTGATGTGGGTAGGGGGCCTACAACGTCGACATGAATGTGTGCGAAACGACGCTGAGGTTGAGGAAAGGTGCCCACTCCTGAATCCGTGTGTCGATGTACTTTGGAAGTTTGGCAAGAAGTACAGGCGCGGACCCAATCCTTAGCATCCTTAGAAATGCCGTGCCAAATGAACTTTGCCTTCAGCAGCTGTGCAGTAGAACGGCACGAAGGATGTGAAAGGCTGTGAATGAAATCAAACACCTGTTGGCGCATGGGAGCAAGAATCCAAAGTCGCGGTCTACCAGTACTGACGTCACAGAGGAGGGTGGTGTTGGAGTCTTCGAGGGCAAAATCTTCCCAACGGAGGGACGTGCAGGAAGTCCTACAAGCTTGATACTCTGGATCCTGTTGTTGGGCTTCAGCCAGGGCGTTGTAATCCAATCCCAGTTGAACGGCAGCCAACGTGTTTCTTGACAGGGCATCGGCAACGGGATTCATTTTCCCAGGGACGTATTGGAGGGTGCAATTGTATTCAGCCACGGAGGAGAGATGTCGGCGTTGACGGGCGGACCAGGCGTCAGACTGTCGAGTGAAGGCGTGCACCAGAGGCATGTGGTCTGTGCGAATGACGAAGGGCGTACCTTCTAAGAAATGGCGAAAGTGACGGACAGCCAAGTGCACGGCCAGCAATTCTCGATCGAAGGTAGAATAACCCGATTCTGCCTTGGACAGTTTTCTGCTGAAGAAGGCCAATGGACGGGGCGAGCCTTTGACCACCTGCTCGAGTACTGCACCAATAGCGACGTCGCTGACATCGGTGGAGAGAAGGAGAGGGGCGTGTGGGATAGGAAAAGTGAAAGCCGCAGCAGTTGATAGGGCCTTCTTTGCATTGCAGAAGGCTGCTTCTTGAAGGGGACCCCACTTCAGGTCCTTTGGCTTGCCCTTGAGGGAGGCGTAGAGGGGAGCAAGAGTGGCGGCAATGGCTGGCAGAAAACGGTGATAATAGTTGATCATGCCCAAGAATTCCTGCAGAGCTTTGACGGTCGAGGGCGCGGGGAAGTTCTGAACGGCTGCTACCTTCTCAGGGAGGGGATGGACTCCTTCAGGAGTGATACGGTGCCCTAAGAACGACACTTCGTTGGCGCCAAAGGTACACTTGTCGTACCGGACTACAAGGCCGTTTTGTTGCAGGCGGTCGAGCACGATGCGCAGGTGACGGAGGTGTTCCTCTTTTGAGGAGGAGAACACAAGTATGTCGTCCACATAACATACACAGAAAGGGAGGTCTCCTAAGATGCCATCCATGAGACGTTGAAACGTTGCCCCAGCATTACGAAGGCCAAAACAGGAGTAATTGAAGGTGTATGTACCAAACGGAGTGGTGATGGCGGTCTTGGGGATGTCTTTTGGGTTCGTAGGCACCTGATAATACCACTTCAGGAGGTCGAGCGTAGAGAAAACCTTCGCTTTGTGCAGGTAGGAGGTCACATCGGCAATGTTTGGGAGGGGGTAGTGATCCGGTTCTGTTTGCATGTTCAGGCGCCTGTAATCCCCGCACGGACGGAGGGAGCCGTCTTTCTTCAGAACGATGTGTAAGGGTGACGACCATGGGCTGGAGGCCTTTTGGCAAAGGCCCATTTTCTCCATTTCGGCGAACGTCTGTTTGGCGGCTGCCAATCGTTCCGGTGCCAGACGTCTGAATTTTGCGAAGACTGGGGGTCCCGTCGTCTTGATATGGTGATAAATACCGTGCTTGGCAGGAACCGTGGGCGTTTGGCGAAGTTCTGGACGGAAAACTTCCGGGTACGACGTGAGAAGGTGGGCGTAGGCATCCGTGGGTGCGCTGATGTGGAGAGCGAGGTTAGAGGGGGCTGGTTGAAGAGGTGTCGACAAGTACGAGTCTGCGTTGACCAATCGTCAGTGGGCGACATCGACCAGAAGGTGGAAATGAGAGAGGAAATCCGCACTGAGGATTGGCATTGTGACGTCAGCAACGAGAAACTTCCAATTGAATTTACCGTTTCCGAACGATAATGTGAGGTTCTCGTAACCGTAGGTGGGTATCGCAGATCCGTTGGCAGCTACTAAGCGGACGTCGGCAGATGTAGACAGACTACGTCGTGCCTTGAAGAGTTTCCTTGGCAAAAGAGAACGACAAGCACCCGTGTCTACCAAAAATCGCACGCCCGTTCCTGCATCCTGTAAAAAGAAAAGATTAGAAACATGGGAGGCCACCGCCACAAGCGATGGCCTACTTACACGTTTTTTGGCCACTGACAATCCTTGGCACATTTCTTCGCGGTTGCCCCGAATCTGCAGTGGTAGTAGCAAAACTGCGGCGGATGGGAGGTAGTAAGTGGCTGTAGAAGTCGTTCGTTGGGGCGCGAGCGATTGGTGGGTGGTGGGCGGCTTTGTCGCCGCTTCGGCACGTCACGGGGTAGGCGTGTATGTCCTACGGCATTCATGTCAGCTTCGGTTGACGTTGAATAGGCATCCTCGTAGTCAGGGGTGGAGGCGTTGATGGAGGTCTTGAAGTGGCTGTCCATAAGGGCGTCGGCTTTGGTCATCAAGTCCTTTATGGGTAAACTATCGACATCGGGTATGGCAGCGCGTACAGGTTCGGGTAAACGGCGTATCCAAAGGGCACGAAGTAGGTTCACCTCACGAGGAGAGCCGTCTGCGGCAGGTTGAAGGCGAGCGATACTGGTCATTTCCCTGAGGGCAAGCGAAGCCCTTTGGTCCCCCAACGGTTGTTGCGAGAGCTGAAAAAGCTTTGCTATACGGGCGGCTGGTGACGGCGAGTACTGCTGCAGAAGGTATGTTTTGAGAGCTTCATACGCTATTGGGGTGTCTCCTTGTTCACAAAGCCAGTCGGATATTTCTGGGAAGGTGTCCTCGGGTATCGCCGCGAGAACATAATCCGCTTTGGTGGTTGAGCGAGTCACGCCCCTGATACGAAACTGGACTTCCGAGCGCTGAAACCAAGCAAACGCTTCTCCGGTGGTGAACGGTGAAAGTTTCAATGGGGCGGCGCCAACTGCTGGAGTAGAGTCTGTCTCCGTCATTGTACCAACGATGGAGGGGCGAGGGAGGTGGGGGTGGAAGGCAGTGGGAGCGAGTCGACTTCCGGGGTCACCAATGTGACGGGCAGAGAGAGGAGTTGTTAACTCAAAGGCAGGATGCAATCAACTGAGTTTTATTAAGGAACACTCTTCTTTATATACAAAACCTCAAGGCAACAGGACATGACCTGTTCGAGAGACAGACAATGTTACTGAGCAAAACGGAGACATGATCATTCAGGTTCTTTTTAGTGCGAGGGAAGAGCGCAGATACAAGCATAATATATACAACATAATTATGTACAATTGTGTGCCACACGGTTGGTACACTGTGTAGTACTGAGCCCTATGATGGAGAAGGCATGACCGTTACAACTAACTGTATACCTATAGTCAATTATTTTAATCGAGGCAGATTTGCACCGACTCGCAGGGGTGCCCTTTTAGCTCAGAAAAGTTTCCTGATCGCTGATTGGTTGGACAAGATAATTCTAACCAATCAGCGATCAGGAAACTTTTCCGAGCTAAAAGGGCACCACTGCGAGTCGGTGCAAATCTGCCTCGATAAAAATAATTGACTATAGTACTGCGTACAGAATAGGAAGATCCGAATGCGAAGGATGGTCAGAATTATGAAAAAAATTTATGTTACATGCACAAAGAACTATATAAACGATAGTACCAAAAATCAATATGAAGACAAGGAACAAATTAATGAGGAGAGTCAGCAGTTGAAGACGGAGATCAATGCTCGGAACAAGGTAGAATGAAAGAATTAAACTGAAAATCTTAAAAAAATGTTTCTTAATAAGTCATATTTCTGCGCAAGTGAAGATGAGACAGACCGAATGTGTTTCTCAAAAGTAAATTTGCTACTAAAAATCACACCTAAAATTTCAAAGGGGTTGTGTATAGTTAAATAAACATCATCAATGCAAAGATCTGGACGTTGAGGAGCCACTGTCCTCGTCCTATTTACAACCATGCTCTGAGTTTTGTTAGCGTTCAACATCAAGGCCCCCTTACTTTTCACCATGCCCTCATTTTACCTAGATCTCTATCAAGTGATTCAGCAACTCCCAATCTACATTCAGGAGATGGAATTGATGCACAGAGAGTCGTATCATCTGCATATGCAACGATCTAGATTATTTTCTATGCCAAACCTCATATCATGCGTACTTTATATATTATAAAAAGTAATGGTCCAAGAACACTAACTTCTTGTTAATTTTGAACTAGTACTTTGGCTAAAACCTACCTTAAAAATAAAAATTCTTCTGAATATTGTTTTATTTTTTATTTCATGTTTCTTATAAATTCGATTATACATATGCGAACATTGTAACTATACAAGCATAAACTTGTACATACATACATACATACATAAACATAAAAACATAACATTTAAATATAGTGAAATGGCAGGTCTTAAAAATATAGTATGTCCCGCATTACATTTAATCTTTTTATGTTCAAATGAACTAATGAATAGAAAGCTACCAAGCACTTCAGAAGCGGAAAAACTATGTTTAACACAAATATCTCCAAAACGAATTTTTTGTGTCAGTATATTTTTCTAGCACACTGTTTAACAACCCGACCTAATTCATGGCTGACATATTATATTGCTATATGTGTTATGTTACGAGTTTACTCGTAAATAATAACATAAATGTGACTAGTCATGCTGAATCATTCGAAGGAATTTGTGTCAATTCTGTTACCCCTCCCCAACAACACCAGTTCCTTCCTTATCCCTCTCTTCCCCACCACTAGCTTCTTGCCTCCCTCCCTCATTGTCCCATAACTATATTATACATTAGAATGTTCTATAGTTGTAGAGGTATAGATATGATTATTTATGGATTACTGCTGAAAATGAGGAAGACTGGAAGAGAGGAGACTTTGGGGAGGGGTAGCTGAAGAATATATGTGGATAAGACTGGAGCTATGGTGAATAGTAAAGAAGGTAGAGACAGGATAGCCATACATGAAAGTAGTCGATTACAAAAACAGGTGGAACAATTCATATACTTGGGATCTACTTAAGCCAGGGAGGGGGATGTAAGGCTGAAGTTAAAAATAGGATAAAAGCAGCTTAGGGGAAGTGAATGAAGATAAAGGGAGTGGTATGTGATATGGAGATGCCAATTAAGCTAATGATCAAGATATTATAGCACAGTAATAAGACCATTGTTAATGTGTGGATTGGAAATATAGGCTAAGACAAAAAGAGGAAGCAAAGCTTGAGAGAACAGAGATTAGAATGATGAGCTGGATTATGGGAATACCTCTGCTTGAAAGATTGGAAAATGATGAAATAAGAAGAATGGCAGGCATAGTAAAGATTACAGAGGTGATAAGAGTGTCACAAATGAGATGGTGTCGGCACATGTTAAGGATGAATGGTGAAGAGGGAATGAGGAGGGCTTAAGAGGAGCATGTTAGGGGGAGATGGAGATTGATACAGAGAATTAGATGACGAAATAAGGTGAAGGATGATATGGAGAGAAGTTTGTGGAAGAGGAGGCATTTGATAGAAGGCACTGAAGATGGCGTATCAGGCAACCGACCACTTAATGAGGGGATAACGGTGGGGGAGAATAAGAAGAAAAGATTATTTACTAGGAGTAGTGTACAGTCCTATGGTGACAAGATGGATTTCCAGTTGCTAAGTACTGTAAAACAAGATGTTTACAAACATGAAGTAGAAGGCTCGTGTTTGCAGTCCTTATGGCCTTTAGACCTTCTCAGAAAAGTTATTACTATTATTGCATACTGTGTATTAATCATAAAATCTCAACTTGCTCCAGTTAATATAATATTATACTTTTCAGTTGACTCTTTAATATTCATATTACAAAATTATAAACTGCACATATTTCTCTCCATCTATTACCTATAAGTTTAAAATGAGTAATATTCATTAATGAATATGTACTATACATCATGGTTTATTGTAAATACTACTACATGCATATATTCTATTACTTTTATGAAGAGGGAACAATGCGAAAAAATATACATTGTAGGAATAAAATTCTGCAAACACGAACGAATTTATTGACATGGCCAAAACCAACATTTCCTTCATCATTCTGATCGCCTTAGATACGTCATCTATAATCCAGCTATACGACCATTAACAAAGGGATTATCCATTGCTTTCATGGTCGTTTGACCCATTCTGATTTTCATGGGCATACATAACAGTAACTGTTTCAAATAATATAGCTAATGCATGATACATCTACTCTATATAATAAACAACATGTGTGACTATGTGCATACACACACACACACACACACACATATATATATATATATATATATATATATATATATATATATATATATATATATCTATATGTCTCAGACATGTCCCTCCACTTGCGTCTGTTTATGGTCTTTCTATACACACATAGATGATATATATATATATATATAAATATATATATATATATATATATATATATATGTATGTATATAAATTATATATATATATATATATATATATATATATATATATATATATATATATATATACATATATATATATATATATATGTATGTATATAAATTATATATATACATACATACATATATATATATATATATATATATATATATATATATATATGTATATATATATACTGTATATATATATATATATATATATATATATATATATATATATATATATATATATGTGTGTGTGTGTGTGTGTGTGTTCGTATATGTATGTGTGCTTTATATTCCAGTCACGCTGAGCTCCCCCCATCCCTCGGATTGGGGGTAGTGGGGTAGTCATACTATAGTGAGAAGGGGGTGCGTAAGCTTGTATATCTATCTAAATATTTAACCATAATTTTCTGACTGGTCTCATACACTAGTAAATACATGTCATACTCAAATATTATGTATGTAATTAGAATAATGATAATAAAAAAATGGTATTTCGAAGATAGGCCAGGGAAGGTGTGACTGGGAGTGAAGAGGGATACGGGTAGGGGGGGGGGAATGCGGTATTGGGGTAGGGGGTTGTTTCAAGGTGTTGGTGGTGGGGTTAGACGAGTACCCGACTCTCGTCAGATTCTGTTTACACCATTAGATATGATGACTGGATTAGGCTTAATATCCATCAGTAAACTCAACATAACACGTAGTAATGTGGTAGGTCGGCCATTAAACTAAGATGTTAAAGGTAGTGGGTTGAAATATCATACCATCCAACTTCAAAAGTTCAAACTTGCAGCAAAAGTTTTTATGTTGAACAGGCTGACATAAGTCTCTCTTTTTAGCTTATTTAGAAAAAAATATGTTTTGCTGTTGTTATTGCTCTTAAAATATTTTATTCTAATGTTTATTTCTTTTCATACAGTTCATCTATTTCCTTATTTCCTTTCCTGACAGGGTTATTTTTCCCTATTGCAGCCCTTTGGGATTTCAATTTAGCATCCTGCTTTTACAACTAGAGTTGTAGCTTGGCTGGTAATAATATAAATAATTCGTTTAAAGGCTTTAAGGTTTAAAGGCCGCTCATGAATACCAGATGCAAGGGACAGTAACATTGCCCTAGCAAACAGGGCAATGCCCTAAAGACTGATGATCAGCTCCAAAGCCTCCTCTCCACCCGAGCTAGGATTAAGGAGGGCCAGGTAATGGCTGCTGATGACACAGCAGATAGACCTATAGGCTTCCCTAAACACCCCATCCTTAGCTCACGAGGCCGGTGAATATGCAGCGACCAAAAGAACTAACGAAATTGAGCAGGACTCGAACCCTAGTCTGGCAATCATCAATCATGGATGTGACCACATAAGGCACCCCAACGGTGTTTGTCTGCTGCTAAAATACATAGTAGATATATTGCTTTATAATAAGATGACAAACATATCTTTAAAAGTACGTCCTTTAGCAAGAACTTGACAGAATAAATTAAACATCCAAAATAGGTCTCTTGGTTTTAAGTTCATCGAATTAATTGTTTATATCGAACTTAGTCCTTGATGACAACTAATGTTTATATATATAAATCATATAGTTGAGAGAGAGAGAGAGAGAGAGAGAGAGAGAGAGAGAGAGAGAGAGAGAGAGAGAGAGAGAGAGAGAATTCATGTGCATCATTTTGCTCTACAGTTACAGTAAATAAAGATGAAATTACTTACCCAAAATCAATTGTAATCAAAACAGGAAAGTACCTAAAATATTAGAGATGAAATAATTTGACATCCTTCGAAAACTTAGACGAGCTTTTGCTAATAAACGTCCAAGGAATTTATCATAATTGATTGGAGAAGAATTTTAAGTATGCTAATTAACATCTTGAGAAATTTTAGTAAAGAATGGCTCAAGATTTTTGGGAAAATCATTTCGAAAATATTTTTCGTAATAAACTGTTAAAGAATTTTAAAATATATTTAAAAACGTTTTTAGTAATACAGTGATAAAATTTTTTAGTGATAAACTGCTAAAGTATTTATCGTTATAAATTGATAATAATTTACCCATCATCGGTGACGTTTAGACAATGTATTATGTTATCCTGTTGCAAAATAATGAACTAGAAAATATTGAGAACAAAGCCAAGAAGTTTACCTTTTACAATGGAGATTCCTTTTATAAAAATCACAATCTTTCTCTTCTTCCAACTCAGACCCTATTGGTATCTACATAAGCTGACACCAGAATCGTATAGTGGTTTAGAGCTTGCATAGTCTAGATATTTAGTATGATGACATGTTTGTCCTTGGTACAAAAACTCGGAGAATGAGAGAGTTGCAATTTACAAGAGCCGTTGCAAAGGCTCGAAAGGAAGCTGGGATGGACTCGCAAGGCTAAAAAGGTAGGAGCAAATACCATTCAGCAACGCCTTAAGTCACACTGCTAACGCCAATTCCCGGACTTATTGATTATAAGAATGTTATTTCATTACACCAATTGTAAAAGCCAAAATTGGACATTCTAATTCCCTCTCCAACAACTGAATTTAAAGATGATGTCCTAAAATAACGATAGCTTTTTAATCTGATTCCCAGAGGACTTTTATGGGTGCAACCTGAAAGAGAGAGAGAGAGAGAGAGAGAGAGAGAGAGAGAGAGAGAGAGAGAGAGAGAGAGAGAGAGAGGGCGTATATTTTATATATGCATATATATATTTAAATATATAATATATATATATATATATATATATATATATATATATATGTATATATATATACACACAAACACACACACACACACACACATATATATATATATATATATATATATATATATATATATATGTATAGATATGAATGGAGAGAGAGAGAGAGAGAGAGAGAGAGAGAGAGAGAGAGAGAGAGAGAGAGAGAGAGAGAGAGAGAGAGAGTTGAAAATACATTTGATCATATAAAAACACAAATATAGACATAAATACCTGTATACAGGCCTGTGTTTAAGATTGTACCACAAACGGCTAACAATTATTAGTGAGTTAATGCATCTAAAATTTCCTGTAATAACATAGATAATGTTCTGTAATGTGGAGATAATTATTCATTTTTCAGTAACACGAACAATGACCTTTGCTCTCACCTCTTCAATAAAATATAATCCTAGGATTACTCATAATGCGAGTTTTAAATGGATGTAATTAGCAGGTTTTATGAAAGAAAAAACTTTTATTGATGGTTTTTTTTCTTTAGTTTGGAATAAATAAACGATTATGAATTTATGAACTGGTGTAATGTTCGGAGATATTTGGACGGGAACACAGAAGAATTGTTTTGAAATACTTCGTTACTTTTCTTTAGGGGAAAAAATTACACTTAAAAATTTGCATTTGGAATAAATGTTGTCAGATATTTACCTTTTTTAAAAACTAATATATTGACGCAAAGGAGTGATATTACAGGCACCAACCCGTAAAATAAAATGTATTGTAAAAAAATAGTGTCGTTTGTATTTCACTGAAATACAGCTAAAAACCGTATGTTTTTACGGAGAATATCCGATTAGAATTACGGTTCTTTCTAACAGAGCTAGGATAATCGAGAGAATTGTTCACGTGAGAATTTTCTACATAAAAGAACGGGTATTAGGGAAATAAATAAACAATGACTTGTAAAATTGAAAGAAGGTTTGTCATGAAACTATTGTCGATTCGCTAAAATAATTAAGATTTATGTTTATTTTTTCATCAAATTAATATGTAAAAACACGATATTATTTCTTTGTTTAGTCAAGGGGGGATATTTTTAAAACCTCATAATGATTTTTCTTTTCTTCATAAGTCACAGACCCTTATTTAGAAAAAAAAAAAAAAAAGTCTCACCTTATGATTAGGACGTCGAAGATTCGGGATGATCGGGGTCTTCTGGCAATTATTGTTGTTGTATAGGAGGGGACGGATGATTGATTGATTGATTGATCTGAGGGTTTCTGGCATCCTGACATCTAAGGCGACGGAGGAGAGAGACGACTGACGACAAGGAAAGAGTGATGCAACGACATCTCCTTGGTTACAATGAAAAAGTATCACACGAACAAGGGGCTGGGAAAGGACAGACGTCACTGAAGGGAACCACTTGAAGTAGGCAGTGGATAAGACGGCTTAACAAGGGGGGGGGGGGGGTATCAAACCCCCCATATGTTAAGTTTCCTTATGTATGGGTGTGATTGGTTAATGAAAAGAATTCAAAGTTAGTACTGCGTATGTTAAGTAAACTTAACTAGTAGTAAACTTGTCCGGAGCAGGCATTTGTTGTATGAAAACTGGATGTATTATGGTAATCAAGGCAAAATAAGAGAAATCACTTAACTGTATATATATATATATATATATATATATATATATATATACATATATATATATATATGTATATATATATATATATATATATATATATATATATATATATATATATATATATATATATATATAGTGGGTTAGAATCAGTGAAGAAATAAACAGTGAAATAGTAAGTTCAAGTGAAGTAAAGTATACAGTAAGTGTTATCTTTATTTAAATACACTGAAATGTAATAACGGAGAAAAGGATTGAAATAGGAAGGGGCAAACAGTTTAAACCTGAGAAAATGAGAAATATATACATGTGGGTATTGCATCAACGAATATATACATATGGTATTAGAAGGGTCAAGTCTCGAAGAATACTTGAATGTCGCAGGTGTATTTTGGATCGTATTGGGAAAAGTACGATTGGGAGCACTAAGAGGAACACGAGTAACCTTCTTGGAAGAAAGAAGCCGGGGAGGGGTGGGGGGGGGGGGATCATGCGCAAAAAGTCTAAACTGGTTAACACGCACCATAATATGTACATTAGAACGAACAATTCAAAATATGTACATACGAAACAGGAGCGAATACACAAACCGCTTTGCGGAATGTCAACGAACAAATGAACAATATCCCAGTAGTATAGAATATAGATAATTTATGCAGTTTTCATTGGATTTATTAGGCGTCACAGAAAATAATGTATAGAGAAGAAAGCGTTTGTTTTACCATTATTTATCGCTTCTCCACTATATATTTTTCCCCACCCTAAACCACGGGTTCCCACCGGGTGGTCCCCGTTGCCGTCGGATATCTGTATCTATTTATCTATCTATCTATCTATTTATATATATATAAATATATATATATATATATATATATATATATATATATATATATACATATATATACATATATATGTATATATATGTATATATATATATATATATATATATATATATATATATATATATATATATATATATATAGAGAGAGAGAGAGAGAGAGAGAGAGAGAGAGAGAGAGGGTTGAAAATACATATGATCATATACAAACACAAATATAGACACAAACACCTGTATATGAGTCACTGTTTAAGATTGTATACCACAAACGGCTAACAATTGTTAGTGAGTTGATGCATCGAAAATTTCCTGTAATAACATAGATAATGTTCCTGTAATGTGGAGATAATTATTAATTTTTCAGTACCACGAACAATGACCTTTGCTCTCACCTCTTCAATAAAATATAATCCTGGGATTACTCATAATGCGAGTTTTAAATGGATGTAATTAGCAGGTTTTATGAAAGATAAAAACTTTTATTGATGGTTTTTTTTCTTTAGTTTGGAATAAATAAACGATTATGAATTTATGATCTGGTGTAATGTTTGCAGATATTTAGACGGGAACACAGAAGAATTGTTTTGAAATACGTTGTTACCTTCCTTTAGGGGAAAAAATTACACTTAAAAATTTGCATTTGGAATAAATGTTGTCAGATATTCAAATTTTTCATCAAATTAATGTGTAAAAAACGGTATTATTTCTTTGCTCATAATCTCGGGGGGATATTTTTAAAACCTAACAATGATTTTTTTCTCTACAAGTCACAGACCCTTATTGGGAAAAAAAAAAAAGTCTCACCTTGCGATTAGGACGTCGAAGGTTTGGGATAATCGGGTTCTTTTGGCAACTGTTGTTGTTTTATAGGAGGGGACGGATGATTGATTGATTGATTGATCTGAGGGTTTCTGGTATCCTGACTAAGGCGACGGAGGACAGAGGCGACTGGCGACAAGGAAAGAGTGATGCAACAATGTCTCCTTGGTTACAATGATACAGTATCCCACGAACAAGTGGCTTGGAAATATGTACATAAGAACGAACAGTTCAAGATATGTACATACGAACGAACAGTTCAAGATATGTACATACGAACGAACAGTTCAAGATATGTACATACGAACGAACAGTTCAAGATATGTACATACGAACGAACAGGAGCGAATACACAAACCGCTTTGCGGAATGTCAACGAAAAAATTAACAATATACCAGTAGTATAGAATATATATAATTTATGCAGTTTCCATTGGATTTATTATGCATCGCAGAAAATAATGTATAGAGAAGAAAAGGTTTGTTTTTACCATTATTTATCGTTTCTCTAGTATATTTTTTTCCGCCATAAGCCCCTTCTAGACTTTCAGCACATGGATTCGGATTGTGCTGTATATATATACATACACACACACACACACACACACACACACATATATATATATATATATATATATATATATATATGTGTGTGTGTGTGTGTGTGTGTGAGTGTATGTGTGTGTGTATTTATGTTAAAGAACTAGCTATATATTCATGAATATGTTAATACAAACATATACTCAGCCATGACCATTCAATTTATAAGCATTGCATTAGAAAATATATGAGCTGTATACTCCTAAAGATATTAAGTAGTTCATAGCCAATTATATTTACGGTGTATAGTTACATTTCTTCGGAAATGGAGAACTTTTAGCAATTAACTTGAAGCATTAATAGATTTGTTGATTGGGAAATTTCAGATTTAATGCTTGGGATGAAAAAAAAAATGCATGACAAACAATTATGTTCACAAACTCAGTCTTGGTAAAACTTGATGTTTACTATAAACATTTGTTACAAAACATCAGCTATAACAAGGTTGATGTTTACGCATCTGTAAAACATCAAATTGCAAAATGTACTCAATACAATATACTGAGCTTAGGAACCCTATACTTTGCAATGAAATGATTTAGATATCTAATTCCTCTGCTTTTTAGATATTTACTAAACCAGGTATATTACTTTGAAATTAACCCTCGCAGTTACTTCAATATCAAAGGTACGTTAACACTAATGTTCCCTAGCCGTCAAAAATGCCTAATTATTTAGATAGATATACGAACACATGCACACAGGCACACCCACACGAGATTCAACTCTTCCCTTCCTCTCCTCCTTCCCTAACTACAATCTTCTCGTTAGGCAATTTGTGGGAGAGTGTGGTTTCCGAATGTACCTCTCGGGGTACCCCTTCTCAACAGGGTATCATTACTCCCTCGCCTCCTTGAGCGTAACAGGATATACAATATATATATATATATATATATATATATATATAAACTTATAATCTATCTATCGATCTATCTATCTATCTCTCTAATTATCTATTTATATATATATTATATATATATTTATATATGTATATATATATATATATATATAGAGAGAGAGAGAGAGAGAGAGAGAGAGAGAGAGAGAGAGAGAGAGAGAGAGAGAGAGAGAGAGAGAGCAAAATTCTAATGGTAACCCACAGCAAAGAAAATTACTTGAGAGAAAGAAAGACAGGAACTAAAAATAAGCGTGTATGCACCAAATCACACAAAACCTCAATGTTCAAGATTCTAATTAATTGAAAATATAATCTGCTTGAATTAATGCATTTTTATTTGACCTGACATAACCTAATACTTCTCTATGTGTAAAAGATCATTGATTTTCTAAATTATGTAATCCATAGATTAAAACAAAAATATCAGCATTTAGGAAAATATGTATTGTTTTTTTTTTCTTTTTTAATTTGTGGTTTATAATAAATAATTTCGAGTATTATAATTTCATGCCAATTAAGAGTTTAATTGTTATGTTATGGATACCGTTCTTATTATGAAATACTAGTGTACGCGACCCGTAAAAATGACAGCTAAATATTTGGATAGATATGCACACTCACGCACACACAGATTTAACCCTTCTTACCCCTCAACTTTCCTAACTGCAACCCCTCTCACCGGGGTATGACTACTTCTTCTCCCCCCTGTCCTGGGGAACAGATTATTGAATACCTTCAGTGTACGTATTTAGACATTTTACAAAACGACGTTTAAAAACTTTAAATAATATGCAAGTTATGGAAATTGGGGATGGGGGGGGGGGGGTTAATCAGCAAGGCTAGAGCTACCACAAATACATTTATTTGATGAAGTGACATTACCAATTCTCCAAGAGGAAAATGAATCTCTTCTTATTAAGTTGCCATATACAACGGACAATTTAGGAGTTAAACAATCAGCGGATTTTATGAAAAAAAAAAAAAAAAAAGTACCATTTGGGTGTACACCTCTAAGAGATCAATGTCCACTAAGAGTATTTTAATTTCACTGAACGATAAGGTAAACTAGTCAGTTTAGCCTCAGGTAAACAGTTTCTCATTACTCTGCTTACTATCAAATGCACCAACCATAAGGCTTGTCTTTTCCTATGGACAGTGAGTGACAAAGCCAAATGGTTTAAGTAAATGAGGACCTGTTAAATCTACAGTAAAGAGTAAAGATTTGAGGATAGCCAACCATTTATGTTCCTGGGTTGTAACAGAAAGTTTTCTTTTTTTCTTTTTTAAATAATCAAATTACATTCCTTTCCAGTTGAAGCATAAAGTCTCTGAGCGACAGCTCTTAGCCGAGTATAGTTATTCCAAATCCAACAAGATTTATTATCTTTCCAAAGATAATAAGCCTCCTGCTTCTACATATAAGCCTGTCTACAATCATCATAGAACCAGGGTTTGTCTTTCACTCGGTATCTTAACAAAAGAAAAGGAATACGCCTGTCAATTATGTTGGCAATATACAATTCTTTTTTGTAACAATACAGTAACTGATATTAAGTAGCCTACAGCTCTTTACTGTTTTCAAGAAAATGTAACCAAAATATTCCCAAGTAGATAACGTTCAGAGGTCTACTCTGATAATATGAAGTCACATAATATATCTCTTCTTGGAAATTCAACACTGTGTGCACTTTAGAATCGCAATTTGTTTAGTTTTTCCAAGTATTGTTTACAAGTCTTATCGTGAAACTTCTATACAGTATAAACTGGGATGAGATAAAGGACATAGTTCATCTCAAAAAGTAGCGATTTGACTCCAGTTTTTCCTTGAGATATCAACCGATAAAAACAGAAAACTATCAAGGTTGAAGACATAAGGGATGGCTCATAAAACCAAGAATTTTCCTTTATTAGAAACTGTTGATATTTTCGATAAAAGTATTCTATATGAATCTTTTATTTTTTTAATTTAATTTGAAAAATGTGTATTTGAAATTTGAATATAATTAAAGTCCAGAGCTGAAGATTAACTATTATGGTCAAATATTTGATATCTAGTAGGGTGTTTGTCATCAGGGAATTTTTGACGATTTCGACTGTGCTCAGCCCCTATTCTCTAATATGCTCTTTCACTCAAAAGGCCTTTGCTCCATCACGGCTTGCTACGCTTACAAATAAACATTATCTCATTGCTCCTCTGTTATGACAAGCGGTACATAGATGTGCTGTGCCCGCCTGCTGAGTGATTCACTATCAAAGTATCATAACTATTTATAATTTCTTTTATCAATACGGTTATGTTTACTGTTTACATGAATCAGCTGTGAGATGGTGGCGATTAATAACGATGCTTGTGGGAGGAGCATATTAAAGATTATGGGCTGCACAAAATGGCTTCCGTTTTTGACAAAGGGACCAGGGCTGCCGTAATAACCGGATTAAAAAAAAAAAAAAAAAAAAACGATCGAAATGTGAATAGATACGTGAATGAATAGAAATACTTCTTTGTTAACTAAAAAATTTTCTTTACTTTAATATGTTGCCTATATAATGTGACGTACTTAAAAAGCCTCGCCTAAAACCATCCTTACGTTGGCCAAGTTCACACCTACTTTGAACCTTTAAGGTTCTGCAGTAAAATCCCCTTTAAAATCTAAATCCTGAAAATTTATGAATGCGACAAACGCCAGCCACGAAGTTGTTTCTACATAATTTTAAATGTAATGTTGGCGTAGCTAATAAACAATCATACATGATCAACCATCTTTTATAAATAAAAAGTGTAATAAGCAAGCAAGCAATGAATCTGTCCAAGTTAGAATTATATCTATCTACCGTATGAAAAGTTACTTACAATTGTAAACAAGAAACAGGTAAATTTTGGACAATAACACATTGACCGAAAGCTAATATGATACAATAACTTTGTTTTTCTCTCCGATACGTAATGCTTACAACTATTAAAAGCACATCCCATATTCAGTTTAAAGGTTTAAAGGCCGCTCATGAATGGCAGAGGCGAGGGACAGTGACGTTGCCCTACCAAGCAGGACAATGTCCTAGAGATTGGCCATATATACATATGAGATCAGCACCCAAGACCCCTCTCCATCCAAGCTAGGATCAAGGAGGGCCAGGCAATGGCTGCTGATGGCTCAGCAAATGGACTTATAGGCTCCACCAAAACCCCCATCCTTAGCTCACAAGGATGGTGGGGTTGCAGCGACCAAAGAAACTATCGTGTTTGAGCGATACTCTAACCCCAGTCTGGCGTTCATCAGTCAGGGACGTTACCACATCAGCCAACACAACCCCCAAGAGTTTTAATTACGTATGTGTCATTATAAAAACGTAAAATACTTGTAATATACAAGTGGTAATACACAAACACAAGAATCGTGTAAATCATAGCAGCTAATCCGCTTCTTATAAACCGTTTCATTCTATGATGAAGAAAAATTACAGGTTAGTAAGTCATAGACAACGGAGAGACAATTTAACAAATGGAAGTCGTAATTTTTTATAATCAGAGGAACAAAGGGAAGGTGGCTTTAAAAATAAGGTTAAGTAAACTATAAAGGCTATACATGAAACTTTTTTTTTTTAACTATTTCGTTATCTTCTATTGTTATTATTCTAACCTCAATAACAATTAATTGTTTACCTCGATTTGTTTTCAAGCACGTTAGTTAAATTCCTAGTTACTATTATCATTATTATAATCTACCTTATATATCATTCCTTTCATTTTATGCGAATATTTTCTATTGTATCTATTGCCAATACTCCCATCCGATTAGAGGGAGGTCATTAGTTTTCTCTTCTTTTCAGACCTTAACTTATTTTCCTGCTACATACGCAAACACACAAACATATAAACAGATTCCATTGATGGATGTATGGATAGATGTGTAGTATTTAGGTCAAAAGCACAGATTTCTCTGAAGGCTGTTCAGAGAAGGATCAGCAAGATGAAGTACAAGAAACATGGGCGTAGAATTCGTAAAAGACTAAAAAAAAGATGGTACATTGTCTGAATATATATATATATATATATATATATATATATATATATATGTATATATATGTATATATGTATGTGTATATATATATATATATATATATATATATATATATATATATATATGTATATATATATATGTATATATGTATATATGTGTGTATGTATATATATATATGTGTGTGTATATATGTATATATATGTGTTTGTATATATATATCTATCTATATATATATATATATATATATATATATATATATATATATATATATATATATATATATGTATATATATATATGAGTAGAAGTTTTTTTAAATTTAGATTGGGAAAATGCAGGATATTTATATTAATGGAGAATACCTTAACAACTTAAGGTTTGCAGACAACGTAGTTCTGTTTAGTGAATCATGGAGGAATGGCAAATGATGATAGAAGACTTGAATAGAGAAATCAAAACAGTAAAACTGAAAATGAATATGAGAAAAACTAGGATAATGTTCGATGACGTGGTTCCCAAGGACACGAGACCGAGATTAAAAGAAGGATAATCATGGGATGGAGAGCTTTTGATAACGAAAAAGAAATTATGAAATGTAAAATGCCCCTTTCTCTAAAAAGAAAAATGTTTATTTAATGGTCCTACCAGTATTAACTTAGCCATCAGAAACTAAATTGGAGACTTACTAAAGCCTATGAACTTCATTACAACTCAAAGAGCTATGGGAAGAATAAGGATGAGAATAACACTAAAAGACAGAAAATGAGCAACATGGATACGAAAAAAATGCTAAAGTAGGGGATATTCTAACATGTAAGAAAAAGAAATGGACGTGGGCAGATAATAGATGGACATTATAAAAACAGTATGGGTCCATAGAGATTAAAAAAGAAGCAGGGGAAGAAAGAGAAGAAGATGGATGGACGATCTAAGAAAATGTGCCTGTTTAGACTGGAAAAGGAAAACCATATACATACACGAGTGGAAGGACATGTCTGAGGCGTTTGTTCTGCAGTTGATTAGTAAAGGCTTATGGTGATATATATATATATATATATATATATATATATATATATATATATATATACATATATATATGAATAATGTTTCGTTAACCTTTTTGGTGGTACATGTAGATGCAATATAACGGTCAACTCAATGAGAGAATCCTCCCTTCAAGTAATTTGCTTTTGTACTTTAAATGGCAGATTTCAAATAATATTTGAGATAATGCTAAATAAAAGTAATGCTGATAATTCTTAAAAACAAATGAAAAAAGATATTGCTGAAAATATATTAATTAGAAATTTAAAATCTCCTAATATATAAATTCACATAACAACGATAACTATTCCCATACATTTTAAAATAACAAAGTAAATGATTAAGTATAACTCAATGTAAAATCAACGAGGGACAGAAATATATGAACATGATATTAGAAATAAGAAACAGTAAAATTGTTGCCAAATATGAACACAATAACAAATTTTGACGATGATCAGAATGAACACTAAGAAACAAGGACTTTCATTATTCATTATCAAGTTGAATAAAATGTTAATTCTAATAATCAGGCCTCCTCCATCATGAGGCTCAATACTACACAGTACTCTAGAGGTTTTATTCCAGCTGTGACCAAGTTGTGGAATAATCTTCCTAATCGGGTAGTTGAATCAGTAGAACTTCAAAAGTTCAAACTTGCAGCAAATGTTTTTATGTTGAACAGGCTGACATAAATCCTTTTATAGTTTATATATGAAATATATGTTTTAATGTTAATGTTTTTAAAATATCTTATTTTAATTGTTCATCACTTCTTATATTGTTTATTTATTTCCTTATTTCTTTTCCTCACTGGGCTATTTTTCCCTTTTGAAGCCCTTGGGCTTACAGCATCTTGCTTTTCCAACTAGGGTTGTAACTTAGTTTGTAATAATAATAATAATAATAATAATAACAATAATAATAATAATAATAATAATAACAATAATAATAATAATAATAATAATAATAATAATAATAATAATAAGTTCAAACTTGCACCATTGTTTTTTATGTTGAATAGGCTGACATTAATATTTTTATAGTTTATATATGAAATATCTATTTCAATGTTGTTAATGTTTTTAAAATATCTTACTTTAATTGTTCATTACTTCTTATATTGTTTACTTATTTCCTTATTTCCTTTCCTCACTAGGCTAATTTCCCCTGTTGGAGCCCCTTGGGCTTACAGCATCTTGCTTCTCCAACTAAGGTTGTAGCTTAGTTTGTAATAATAATAATAGTAATAATAATAATAATAATAATAATAATAATAATAATAATAATAATAATAATAATAATAACAATAATAATCTCTGGAATGAATATGGCAATCAGAAAGGTTGCTCTGAATCCGATAACAGAAAAGAGCAACATAATTACTTACCTCGTAACGACTGACTTCGTCGAGGTTAATCCAATATCATTGTCTGGAATAACCTGGAAATAAAACAGAATAGTCTATGACAAAGCAATCCAGTTCACCATTGACGAGGGAAAGTGAGGGAGAGAGAGAGAGAGAGAGAGAGTATTTCATAGGGAAATCTACTATGAGAAACGCAAGAAGATTAACATACACATTCATTCAAACATACACACTTATATGTGCAGATATATAGATAACTATATATATATATATATATATATATATATATATATATATATATATATTTTCTGCATATCTATATGTATATACTGTATATATACATACATATATATGTATATATATATACATATGTATACACACACACACACACATATATATATATATATATATATATATATACATATATATATAAATGTATGTATATATATAATCACAAATATATGCATATTTATGGACATACACATTATGTATATATATATATATATATATATATATATATATATATATATATATATATATATATATTACAACCACAAAGAAAATGCAGAGCTTCTAGTTTACTGCAGGACAAAGACCTCAGACAACTCAATTCATGTTTGGAGTTTGGCCAGTTTTCATTACCACAATGTCCATTGCGGATTGGTGATGGTGGGAGATTTTCGTCTTAACGATCACAGCAAAGCAACCTAGTATGGTTAGCCCTGTCTAGTACAGCTATGCTGATCACAGTAATACGCAAAATCTTTCACAATGTTAAAGTATTATTATTATTACTTGCTACGTTACAACCCTTACCAAAGGGAAAGGAACCACTGAACAACCACAGTGCAGTAGTTAACCCCTGGGGTGAGGAAAAATTGTTTGGTAATCTCAGTGTTGTCAGGTGTATGAGAACAGAGGAGAATCTGTAAAGAATAGGCCAGAAAAGGGATAGGGGAACCTGGTGCCCTAAGGCCGCATATGGCTTTCTGAACCGTCAAGTGCGGCCTTCTACGGCCTTTGATATATGTACAATATGTGTAGTATATTTCTGCTTTGACACTGAATATTGTGTGTTTGAAATCATTCTACTGTATGTACACACATACAAATATGTACACACAGACAATAGGAAAGTTGTGTTCAGTGATGTACCTCCCAGAGAATGGAAGCGATTTTTCCTTGAATTCAATGAATCCTAACTTAATACAACTAGCAGTTTTTTCTTGTCAGCTGCAACAGCTGTTGTAACTGACAAGGAAAAACTGCTAGTTGCAGTGAGTGAATGATTTAACGTATGATGGACGAGAGAGTTCCTGTTTTGTCCATCTCCTCACTGTGATCTATGCTAGTTTCAGATGAATCAACAGTTTCCAGATTTTTGGTATTAAAATATTTTATTTGTGCTTTCACTGAAGAGTTTTGATTGTATGAAAAACAGCTTCCCTTAGATAACCTTAACGCAAGGACAAGAGGAACAGACATTTTAACAACTTCAATAAGCAATGTCACAAAGGAGGACTGGCTAAAAACTATGGATTTATTGAACATCTTAAGAAAGCAAATAATTGAGTTTTTTTAAATGAAAACAGCTAAGTGTGTTCAAACAGATACGATTTTTTTTACTGGGATGTTGCATTTTTATAAGATGTGATTGCTTAAAAAGTACCTACTTGCCAATATAAAATATTTTAAAAGGTTATATTGTTGATATTTATAAGCTATCTTTTCCAAAAGATTAACATTATTTTATTTATCTCTTCAATACAAAGAACTTACTTGCTTAACTAAAGTAATTTGAAAATGACATGCTTTCGATATTATTCATTTACTTACGGTAGTTTAAAAACTACCCAAACTTGAATGAAATATTTTAAAATTTAGTTTTTAATATAATTCATTTACTGATTACTTGAATAAAAAGTACTTAATTCAAATATTTAAAATTGTAATGCTTTAAATTTTTATAAACCTGTCACTTTCTTTAGATTACTAATAAATTACTTGGAGGATAAACTAAACAACAAAATTCTATGCGGCCTTAAGGAGCATTGATGAATTGCAAGATGGCCTTCATCCGAAAAAGGGTTCCCCACCCCTGGGCCAGACTATTCGGTGTATGTGTAGGCAAATGGAAAGGGAACCGTAACCAGAGAGAACGATCCCATGTAGTACTGTCTGGCCAGTCAAAGGACCCCAAAACTCTCTAGCGGTATTATCCCAACGGGTGGCTGGTGCCATGGCCAACCTACTACCTATCCTCAGGCATATATATGGGGAGAGAGTTATAACTCAGTAATTTACGTACAATTAGAGATTCAAAAGTATTGCAAACAAGAGAGAGAGAGAGAGAGAGAGAGAGAGAGAGAGAGAGAGAGAGAGAGAGAACCTTGGTAAGTGTGTCTAATATTGGATCTCACGGGAAATGATATAATTGAAATGGACTTCTGTGAATACAAAGATAGAAAATAATGTATAGTTGGTATTGTGAAATACATTTCTATAATGATATCAAGATAAAAACATCAATTAGTATTGAAGTTATTTTCAACCTCATTTCTGTAACAACAACAACAATGATAATATTGTTGATAGCAACAGTGAAAATGGCAATGACTAAAAATATCAATTACATTAATAGTAATACTCATTTATTTTCTTAGGAACCGTTTTCGTATAAGATATATTTAATGTTTTCCTCATCATTATACCATAAACCATGATCACTGACGTTCGATATTTCGCTACTATTAACTGCAAATCAACCAAAATCTAATTTTTACTTTCATACAAATTCCATTTATAGATTTCTCGAGTGTTTTTTTTATTGGTTTAGTCCCTTGGGATCCTATTGTTAAAGATTTTTCTCGTTATTTTCCAATGAAAATCTTAAATTCTCCTTTCACTTTACAATTATAAATATCAGAATTAATTTTGAAGTGATAGATAGGCTTAGCCTTAAACTCCTCTTCTAACTCATTGGATAAAATTATTCCCAAAAATTGAGAGCACAGTCCAATAGTTGAACTACCAATAATAAAAAAGGATGTTGATGATGATAATGATGATGATGATGATGAGTGAACTCTAGCGGAACTCCTAAACATTCTGATAATTTAGTGAAGTTTTACT
>NC_090753.1:80959652-80962152 GCF_036898095.1 Palaemon carinicauda
ATATTTATCCATATTGGGTATTGGGTGTATTTAGGTATATCTGTTTTCATCTCTCTCTCTCTCTCTCTCTCTCTCTCTCTCTCTCTCTCTCTCTCTCTCTCTCTCTCTCTCTATATATATATATATATATATACACACACATGTATATATATATATATGTGTGTGTGTATAAATATATATGCATATATATGAATATATGTATAAATACATACGCACACACACAAGCACACACATATACACATATATATATATATATAGTATATATATAGTATATATATATGTATAAATATATATATATATATTATATATATACAGTATATATATATATATATATATATATATATATATATTATATATATATATATATATATATATATATATATATATATATATATATATATATATAGTTATATGTGTGTGTACAGTCTGAAAACGTGGCTAAGCCTCTTTCTGCAAATGGCTTTTCACTTAAAAAATTTGTTTGTGTGTTGTCCTAATTTTTTTTCGAACGGGACTTCCATTGTCACTAACAGGTAATCCAAGAGAAATATGAAATCCCACATCTAAAGCTAATAAGACGTAGGCCTACTCATGATTTTATATCAGACAGGAATGAATAAACTGTGAAATATTAAAAATAAAAATTAGATTGATCTTTCGAATCTGGTAGTTGGATGGGTGGAACTTGAAAAGTTCAAACTTGCTGCAAATGTTTTTATGCTGAATAGGTTCATGTAAGTATCTCTTCATAGTATATATACAACATATGCATTTTAACGTTATTAATGGTCTTAAAATGCTTAAAATTTGAAATTATTATTTTTCATATATATGGATTATTTATTTGGTTGCTTCAGTGGGTTACCTGACATAGCAACCCTAAGGATTGTAGCATACTGCTTTTCAGACGAGGGTTGTAGGTTTTCTAATAATAATAGTAACAATAATAAAAATAATAATAGAAATAATAATAATAATAATAACAATAATAATAATAATAATAATAATAATAATAATAATAATAATACATACATACATACATACATACATACATTAAGGCACTTCCCCCAATTTTGGGGGGTAGCCGACATCAAACAAATGAAACAATAAAGGGACCTCTCCTCTCTACGTTCCTCCCAGCCTGACAAGGGACTCAACCGAGTTCGGCTAATAATAATAATAATAATAATAATAATAATAATAATAATAATAATAATACTAATAATAATACTAATAATAAAAATCATAATAAAAACAATGAAAATAATAATAATGATAATAATAATAATAATAATAATAATAATAATAATAATAATTAAAATAATAATAATAATAATAATAATAATAATAAAAATAATAATAATAATAATAATAATAATAATAATAATAATAATAATAAAATTAAAAACACCAGACGCTGCCCCCACCCACAAGCAGGAAATTAAAATACGAACAAATACTCTAATTATTGTGAGCGATGATTGAGTGCATGGTCGGGGGGAGGGGCAGGCATTGCTTTCCAGACTACAAATAAGATCCCTTGGTGAGGTAAATTGGATTTGCAGGCTTAGAGGTAAAGCCTCGAAACTGGAAATTTACCTGAATGGAGTCTTGGACCACACGCTCTCAGGTGCTCTGATGTTATTATTAACAGCTGAGACGGGATCGTCGCAGAATTTCGCAATTGAGGACGATGGGGGTATACAGCTTGATAGTATGTATTTTTTTTTTTAATATCATTATAGCAATAAACTAGAGGGGAAATTAGTAGAGTGCAGGCCTCCAACGCGGCAGCTTATTTCTCGATCCTTTGCTCGACCTTGACCTTTGAGCTTGACATGTATTTATTGGCGTGGATTTTCATACAATCAAATATGAACCAAGTTTGAAGTCTGTGAACATAATGTCCAAACTTATGATTGATTACGTGAATTGGACATTAAGAACACACCACACTATGGAGTTAAAGAGGGAATTTTCAACACTCCACAAGATGAACTCAAACAACAATTTACTGGAATTAAATTGCACAATGAAATGTCTATAGGAACCCGAGACTGTAGTTAAAACAAATCTAATCCAATACTCATAAAGTACAGCATCACATAAACATACAGAAGCGCTTCATTGTAATCATACAACAGATCAAGGTATTAAATAAACAACCAAAAATTATAAGGATGAATACGAACAATCCAGAATACAAACAACAATAGAAAGAGCAACATCAACCACTCAGAAATTCCGATGCAACAGGAATAATTTGCACATTCAATCCGCCAATTCTCTGTTCATCAGTGTCTGTGAGACGCACAGAGGAGTCAGCCACGGAGCAAATGTATGAAATTATTTTCTCTCGTACCCCGCCACTTCCAATGGTAATGTATCCAATAAACTGGTCTCAATGGCCATCAACAGGTGGTGGTGAACATTGCTTGTATTGAAGGACGATTTACAACGAATATTGAAGAAGAGGCTGTCAGTCTTATTCGTGCGTTGC
>NC_090753.1:80984514-81012014 GCF_036898095.1 Palaemon carinicauda
TTTAAACACTTGTATTATGTGGGTATAAGTGCAAATACAGAAGACAGACAGTTGTGCAAATTAGCATCCAAAACAATGTGAAAAATAACAGAACTTGAGTTTATGTGAACATTTAATCACTTGTATTATATAGGTATAAGTGCAAATACAGAAGCCAAAAAAGTAATGAAAATTAGATTCCAATACTTACATATGTATAAACAGAATAACATGTATTTCTTAGTTGCAAAATCCGAAAAAAAATGTATTTTCGAACAAGGGGAAGAAGAGTCTACCTTGGTCGTTCAGCTCACCATGAATATGTATGTTATGTTATGTGCAACAAGGCGTTTACTTTAAGGGGGGGGGGGGGTTGGGGGGGGTTAGAGGATGCATTCATGCATTCATTCAGGTGCGAACGCACGTATACACAAACCAGTGCATGCAATCACTAAAAGTGCATTGGCAGATTGCCTCGAGGTACATACGCACGAACAAACTCATGCGGAGACTTTTCAGGGAGGGAATATACGTTTAATAAGAATATCATTACAAAAAGCAAATATTCAGAGAAAAATTAGCAAATTTTCATGAGATATAATTGCTTATAATTATTTTTTAATTAAGAGAAATTGCATATCAGTAGCCGGAAATTCCATCAAACAGAAATTCATTAAATAAATATATTAAACGTTAGCAGATTATTCACTAGTATTTTTTTTTTCGTATTTTCCTTATTTTATCTTTTCCATATTCAGGGATTTTTAACAGAAATACATTATCTATGTTTTGTGAATTGGCATCTTCAATTATATATATATATATATATATATATATATATATATATATATATATATATATATACATATATGTACATATATACATATATATATATATATATATATATATATATATATATATATATATATATATATATATATATACATATATACTGTAATTATATATATGTGTGTGCGTGTGTGTGTAATTGTGTATATATACACAACAATAAAAACCCAGTCTTAACCATAAGATCATTAGTGAAAAAATTATAATCAGCCATTTTATCATTATTCAGTTTCTCTCTCTCTCTCTCTCTCTCCTCTCTCTCTCTCTCTCTCTCTCTCTCTCTCTCTCTCTCTCTCAGTAAGCCTTCGTACGTGCTTCCACGTGAGCTCCTCAGTGCTTGGATATGCTTAAGGAGGACCAGCAAGAAGGACGAAGGACTTTCATGGGAGAGACGCATGTTAGGCGAAATCCTCCAAAGACGCTTGCTTCCTTAACAGCCTTTTCACTCTAACATTAGGCGACACTAGGTAGCCTCTTAAGAGAGAGAGAGAGAGAGAGAGAGGAGAGAGGAGAGAGAGAGAGAGAGAGAGAGAGAGAGAGAGAGAGAGAGAGAGAGAGAGAATGGGGAAACAAATAGGATGGGGAGACGAGGGAATTCTTTTTGATAAAACCTTATTGATCTTGAAACAGACAAACAAGCAAACATATGAAGAGAGAGAGAGAGAGAGAGAGAGAGAGAGAGAGAGAGAGAGAGAGAGAGAGAGAGAGAGAGAGAGAGAGAGAGAGAGAGGATGGGGAAACAAATAGGATGGGGAGACGAGGGAATTCTTTTTGATAAAACCTTATTGATCTTGAAACAGACAAACAAGCAAACAGATGAAGAGAGAGAGAGAGAGAGAGAGAGAGAGAGAGAGAGAGAGAGAGAGAGAGAGAGAGAGAGAGAGAGAATACCACGCCTTGAGAACAGAAGTTTAAAAGATGTCATTTTCTCTGACTCTATTGTAATCTTATGTGATTCCATTTCAGCTATTTTCTCTTTTGCATAGTGACGTTACC
The DNA here is from genome assembly GCF_036898095.1 of Palaemon carinicauda. Taxonomy (NCBI): domain Eukaryota; kingdom Metazoa; phylum Arthropoda; class Malacostraca; order Decapoda; family Palaemonidae; genus Palaemon; species Palaemon carinicauda. The sequence goes on from NC_090753.1 coordinate 80,986,339, forward strand.
TTCAGCCCATATAACTAATTGATCTTTCGTGAAGCACAATAATAACATATTTTAATCTTCTTTAACCTGCTATGCCGTTTTATGTGTATTTACTCTTTGTTAATGTTGTCTTCTAAATAATACTCTCTCTCTCTCTCTCTCTCTCTCTCTCTCTCTCTCTCTCTCTCTCTCTCTCTCTCTCTCTCTCTCTCCCCTCTTTATATATGTGTATGTATATATATATATATGTGTGTGTGTATTATATATATATATATATATATATATATATATATATATATATATATATACATATATATATATATATATATATATATATATATATATATATATATATATATATATACGTGTGTTTGTGCTCTTTGGATACATAGAAAGTACTGGTCGTTTGAAAACAGCCATCAATAGAATGAGGAAGAACAAAAGAACCCATTGGAGCTATATAGAACTGATGGCCATTCTTTGAACGTAGAGAAAAATATCCATTTTGCACAGCAAGTAATGATTAATGAAAACGCTGAGCAAAGAAACGCCGGAACTGTTGTAAGAGAGTAATTAGTACATCAACGCGAAAGAAAATCAGGAAAAGAAACGAATCAGGAAAGAATATTCTCAGAGGGAAAGGATGATGAGCAAGGATCTATACAACGTATAATGAGCTGATTAAAAAGTGCACTTTTGCTTCAGTGAAATGAACATTACCTGGAATGGTGAATGTTGATGGCACAGGCAAAAATAAACCTTCAGTCTACATTCTTCGTGGAAGCTGATGTTAAATTTATGTGGACTAGGACGGCAGAAGTGCATTTTATGGGTAAGATATGTAATAATATAATGGGTATGTGTTACAGTATTAATGGGACGTCAGAAATTCAGTTTATGCGTAAAATATGTGATAATATAATGGGTGTGTTACAGTATTAATGGAACGCCAGAAATTCAGTTTATGCGTAAGATATGTAATAATATAATGGGTATATGTTTCATCATTAATATGACGTCTGAAGTTAATTTATGTCTAAGATATGTAAAAATTAAATAGGTATGTTTTAAAACATTGATATGACGTCAGAAATCCAATTAATGGGTAAGATACGTAATAATGTAATTGGTATGTGTTACATCAATAACTATTATATTTAATAGCATCAATAACAGATATAATTTAATAATTAATGGAATAAATAGCAATATTGCATTGCTATTGCACGAGACTTTTCTAATGAATATTTGCCTTATTATGATACAGCTCAGAGTACAGTAATGTGACGGGCCGAGAGAGGAGTTGTGAAATCAAAGGCAGATTGGAAACGACTGAGTTATATTGTTGTGGAACACTCTCCTTATATACAAAACCTCAAGGCAACAGGACATGACAAGTTCACAAGACAGACAATATCACAGAGGAAAAACCAGACAGGAATTTTCATGTTCGTTTTAGTGCGAGGGAGGAGCGAAGATACAAGCATAATATATACAAAAGGAATTATGTACAATTGTGTGAAACACGGTTGGTACATGGCTCCCCCCCTAAAAATGACATACTGTACATGTTAAATAGGGCGCCCTGATCTAGAGAGGCGAACTGTAGGCGGGTTATCTGGCAGAAGATAAGCAGGTTTTAGACGATCAATGGAGACCCAGTCTTCTTTGCCCCGAATGTTTAGGAGGAATGCTTTCGGACTGCGTCGGATCACAAGGAAAGGTCCCGTGTAAGGGGGCGTTAACGGTGGCTTGCTGGTGTCGTTGCGCAGGAAGACGTGCGTTGCAGAGTGCAAGTCCGTTGGTATGTGATGCTTCGCTGGGGGCTTGTAAGTCTGGCGGCACGGAGTAAATTTTCCCACGACGTGACGTATGCACTGGAGATCGTCGGAGGAGGTTGTAGAAGGAAAAAACTCGGGAGGGACGACCAACGAGTCGCCATACACCATTTCGGCTGCCGAGACGTCGAGGGCGTCTTTAGGAGTGGTCCTTAGTCCAAGGAGGACCCAGGGAAGCTGAGTAAACCAGTTGCAATCCTTGCAGCGGGACATCAAAGCTGCTTTGAGGGTGCGATGAAAACGTTCAACCATTCCATTGGCAGCGGGGTTGTAGGCCGTTGTCTGATGTAGGGTGATGCCCAGGAGATTCGCTAATGACGACCATAATTGAGAGGTGAAAGTGGTTCCCCTGTCAGAAGTAATATGCTCAGGGATACCGAATCTTGAAATCCATCCAGAGAGTAAGGCAGATGTACATGAGGCGGACGTTGCAGTTTCCATGGGAATGGCTTCAGGCCAACGAGTGGAGCGGTCGATGACGGTAAACAGGTAACGATGTCTTTTTGATGTGGGTAGGGGGCCTACAACGTCGACGTGAATGTGTGCGAAACGACGCTGAGGTTGAGGAAAGGTGCCCACTCCTGAATCCGTGTGTCGATGTACTTTGGAAGTTTGGCAAGAAGTACAGGCACGGACCCAATCCTTAGCATCCTTAGAAATGCCGTGCCAAATGAACTTTGCCTTCAGCAGCTGTGCAGTAGAACGGCACGAGGGATGTGAAAGGCCGTGGATGAAATCAAACACCTGTCGGCGCATGGGAGCAGGAATCCAAGGTCGCGGTCTACCAGTACTGACGTCACAGAGGAGGGTGGTGTTGGAGTTTTCGAGGGAAAAATCCTCCCAACGGAGGGACGTGCAGGATGTCCTACAAGCTTGATACTCTGGATCCTGTCGTTGGGCTTCAGCCAGGGCGTTGTAATCCAATCCCAGTTGAACGGCAGCCAACGTGTTTCTTGACAGGGCATCGGCAACGGGATTCATTTTCCCAGGGACGTATTGGAGGGTGCAATTGTATTCAGCCAGGGCAGAGAGATGTCGGCGTTGACGGGCGGACCAGGCGTCAGACTGTCGAGTGAAGGCGTGCACCAGAGGCATGTGGTCTGTGCGAATGACGAAGGGCGTACCTTCTAAGAAATGGCGAAAGTGACGGACAGCCAAGTGCACCGCCAGCAATTCTCGATCGAAGGTAGAATAACCCGATTCTGCCTTGGACAGTTTACTGCTGAAGAAGGCCAATGGGCGGGGCGAGCCTTTGACCACCTGCTCGAGTACTGCACCAATAGCGACGTCGCTGGCATCGGTGGAGAGAAGGAGAGGGGCGTGTGGGATAGGAAAAGTGAGAGCCGCAGCAGTTGATAGGGCCTTCTTTGCATTGCAGAAGGCCGCTTCTTGAAGGGGACCCCACTTCAAGTCCTTTGGCTTGCCCTTGAGGGAGGCGTAGAGGGGAGCAAGAGTGGCGGCAATGGCTGGCAGAAAACGGTGATAATAGTTGATCATGCCCAAGAATTCCTGCAGAGCTTTGACGGTCGAGGGCGTGGGGAAATTCTGAACGGCTGCTACCTTCTCAGGGAGGGGATGGACTCCTTCAGGAGTGATACGGTGCCCTAAGAATGACACTTCGTTTGCGCCAAAGGTACACTTGTCGTACCAGACTACAAGGCCGTTTTGTTGCAGGCGGTCGAGCACGATGCACAGGTGACGGAGGTGTTCCTCTTTTGAAGAGGAGAACACAAGTATGTCGTCCACATAACATACACAGAAAGGGAGGTCCCCTAAGATGCCATCCATGAGACGTTGAAACGTTGCCCCAGCATTACGAAGGCCAAAACAGGAGTAATTGAAGGTGTATGTGCCAAACGGAGTGGTGATGGCGATCTTGGGGATGTCTTCTGGGTTCATAGGCACCTGATAATACCCCTTCAGGAGGTCGAGCGTAGAGAAAACCTTTGCTTTGTGCAGGTAGGAGGTTACATCGGCAATGTTTGGGAGGGGGTAGTGATCCGGTTCTGTTTGCATGTTCAGGCGCCTGTAATCCCCGCACGGACGGAGGGAGCCGTCTTTCTTCAGAACGATGTGTAAGGGTGACGACCATGGGCTGGAGGCCTTATGGCAAAGGCCCATTTTCTCCATTTCGGCGAACGTCTGTTTGGCAGCTGCCAATCGTTCCGGTGCCAGACGTCTGAATTTTGCAAAGACTGGGGGTCCCGTCGTCTTGATATGGTGATAAATACCGTGCTTGGCAGGAACCGTGGGCGTTTGGCGAAGTTCTGGACGGAAAACTTCCGGGTACGACGTGAGTAGGTGGGTGTAGGCATCCTTGAGTGCGCTGATGTGGAGAGCGAGGTTAGAGGGGGCGGGTTGAAGAGGTGTCGACAAGTACGAGTCTGCGTTGACCAATCGTCGGTGGGCGACATCGACCAGAAGGTGGAAATGAGAGAGGAAATCCGCACCGAGGATTGGCATTGTGACGTCAGCAACGAGAAACTTCCAATTGAATTTACCGTTTCCGAACAATAATGTGAGGCTCTCGTAACCGTAGGTGGGTATCGCAGATCTGTTGGCAGCTACCAAGCGGACGTCGGCAGATGTAGACAGACACGTACAACTTCGTAAATACTCAGACATACACAGTTAACACACATGCTCATCTCATGAATGTCCTCCTCACACAAGTCATACAGACACATACACAGTCGGATACACAGCTACACAAGGGTGATAAGACACATGGAGTTATATATTACACGCTTTCACGAAAGCAAAGAAATAAATAAAGGCATATAACTCTCACAGTTATTCCAGGAAAATGTAATAAAATGTTAAGCCATAAGCACATATGAACATGCACCAGACAAGATGCCACATACACAAATACAAACATTCAGAATATTATTGATAGTACGGGGAAGGGCATAAAAATACAGATACACATTCAGAGGATTTATTGGTTTGTTAGGTTAAAACAGTAAAATTAGGGGTAGAAGATTGACCAATAAAAAGGTGTATATATTGGAAGAAAATATGGGGTGAGGTGATGGGAAGAGTGGAATCTGGGCGTTTTTTGCGCGTGTGTGTATGTCTGCCTATCTAAATATTTAGCCGTCCTTTTGACTGTTCTGAATAAAATATATATGTAGTTGAAAGAAGAAAATGATGAATGAAAGATGCAGAAAAAAGAATCCTTTGTTAAAAAGAATCTTAGAAGTTAAAATATTATTCAGAATATCCCAGGGCCATAATATGAGTGTAACTCTAAAGGTAATTAGGTCAGATAATTACCTTCAGTATGTGGCAGCTTTTTGGCAACGTCCTTACCTGACAATATGTTGGACGAGATTGCAAGACCCGCTCAAGATTGAAAGTTTTTAGTAGTGTCTGCAACCTCATCATCCTTGTGAGCAAGGAAATAGGGTGTCCGAGGGAACCTATGCGTCTACATGCTGATTCGTCATCAGCTATTGCCTGGCCCTCCCTGGTCTTAGCTAGATGAAGAAGTGGCCTGGGTGCTGATCATCTGTAAATATGGTCAGTCTGTAGGGTAATGTCTTGCTAGGACATTGTCCTGCCCCATACTCTGCCATTAACCGAGGACCTTTAAACCTTGAAGGATGGTAGTGTGTGGTCTACATGATAACAATAATCCTTTTGTTGAGGAAAATAAAATATGTGATATATCAAATCTTTTCTGCATGAAAGTCTCATCCTGAAATAAGTACTTGGAAGATTAAAACTTGCAATGATGTTCCCAAAAGTCCCCCCAATATATATATATATATATATATATATATATATATATATATATATATGTGTGTGTGTGTGTGTGTGTGTGTGTGTGTGTGTGTTTGTGTTGTATGTATGTATGTATATACACAGACACACACACATGTATATATATATATATATATATATATATATATACATATATATATATATATATATATATATGTATATATATATTATAACAGGTTAATGTTTCAACAACTATAAGATATGATAACTATTTTCTCTTTATCTCCAAGAGAGAAGAACAAAAAATAGAACAACTAGTTGGAAATACATATGAAAGAAGAAATTGCAGAACGAAATTAAGCAAAGCCAAGAAATGTGAAGAGAAACTTTTGTGAAAGATGTGAATAATAACCAAGAGAGAGAGAGAGAAAGAGAGAGAGAGAGAGAGAGAGAGAGAGAGAGAGAGAGAGAGAGAGAGAGAGAGAGAGAGAGAGAGAGAGAGAGAGAGAATGATAACCCAAAAGAAAGAGAGAACAATGCACTAGACTCTCAACAAAGTCTTCTTGATTTCCATATGAATGAAGCCATTGAAAATTAAAATCTGAAATCTGGACTCTGACCCTCCTTTACCTTATCAAATTAATGTTCTTTCCTCTTCCACACTTATCACTGCTGCATTGTTTCTTGCAAACATGTCTGTGGGCTGTTTATCTTTCCCTTTCCTTTATCACGGATGCAATCTTTTATGCCATATTTATATTTTTCTTTTTTCACTTTTACTTTTTCCGTTTCTCAGTTGTGGAACACAACAAACACACAAATTATGCCTGGGGCTTTTTGAAGCTTTCGGAAGATACCTTGGATTTATGAGTTACGTTTACGCAGTACGAGTGCCAAAAGAAGGAGAGAGAGAGAGAGAGAGAGAGAGAGAGAGAGAGAGAGAGAGAGAGAGAGAGAGAGAGAGAGAGAGAGAGAGAGATTCCTTAGTGTATTTTCAAATCCTTTCAAACTTAAAGGCACTCTTGAATTCTTAGATTAAGATTCTATATTTGTCAGTTTATTTTTTATACGTTAACACACACTAGCGAATATATATAACGGATTTTGAGCGAAGAGAAAAATCTATTTTTCGGTGAGATGGCCATGTCGTCCTGATGGAAGTTCTTATAGGGTAGCTTCCTAGGGTATATTACAACTTCGGCGATATTCCCAGAGAATTTACCTTAAGGTACCAGAATTCTAACTCCTGGAGCGAATATCCCTCCTGAAAGGGATATCGCGACATATCAGAGGACGTATTCTTGACACGCCACATGGCAATCTGCATCCCGAACAGAGATTTCGTCTCGCAGGGGGCAATTGGCCAGAAACGAATTCGGGAAAGAAAAAGGGGGAGCCGCTCCCAAGGCTCCCTATCTCCCGTTTCGTAAGCGTGCCTGGCGCAGATCCTGGCGCCATCTGTATTCCTTGTAGCATACACGAGGTGCTACAGATACTGTATGTAGGGAAGGGTCCTACAGCCCTTTCTTAGAAAGGCAAGGGCGGGTCCATCAGGACGACATGGCCATCTCACCCAAAAATAGATTTTTCGCTTCGCTCAAAATCCGTTTTTTGGGCTCAAGCCATGTCGTCCTGATGGAAGTATACCAGAGCATTACTGTATCTGTGGATTCTCAGAACGTGCCGTACTCCCCGGAGGTAATTTTTCCCGGTCGACTAGACCTAGAGACCTAAGATGTTACCGTTATACATCTTTTCAACTAACTGTAAACCATGTTAGAGCTTCCTGCCCCCTACAGGGAAGAGTCCTACTAGACTCTGGAAAAGTCACGAAGAGTACATATACCTATGTATGAATACCAGGCAAGCTAATATAGTGGTCTCGCCCTATATTAAGTAAAGCATAGTTTGTAAAGAACCACTGCGTCAATATGAAATATCGACCAGTTCTCCGCACAATACTTGTATTGGACAAAGGTTTATATCCGCATAGGAGGAAACTAGTAAAACCGCCATCGTCCCCTTATGGGACGGGGTCCTCCCGTTAAGGGAAAGCATAAACCAATGCAACATAGCTTGCATAAAGGAACAATTCTATTAGAATTATCCCAGATAAGGTACAAAGAATGAATGCTCAATTATACCAATAAATTGACACAGGTGAAGGAGACGCAAGGTTCTCAAGAACAAGTTCATTGACAGACAATAAACAGACAGGTTAACCACAATTATATATATATATATATATAAGAAGAGGATAACCCAAAACTTTAAGCATAAGTATGATAGTAAACAGAACTTGTTTATCTGAAAGAAAAAACATTAAATGCCACTTTTAAGATACCGAGGTATCAAAGTCATAAAAGTCTGTATTACAAATCAATGACATTAGCGTTAGAAACGCTCGGCACACATGTCTGCACTTATGCTAGGTTCACCTTTGGAAATGGAACAGTCTACATGGGCAACTCAGTGCCCTCACTTAGTTTGTAGTACGGTATGTAACTACACACTCACCCTGGAATTAATCGTCCCAATTAAAACCACTGTTCCTCGCAGAGTTAAACAGTAGGGTTAACAACACGACCCACTGCTACCACAGATCTCTTTAGTTCCTCTACTTGCTTCGCATAGTGGCGAAAGAACACTCTGGAAGACTTCCAGCCAGTGTATGACCGGAGATGTTCAAAATCCATACAATTAAAGAAATTTAAGGATGAGGCAACTTTCCTCGGATCGTGACCTGCAGGTGTACTGTCAGGATCCGCTCTGCGAATAAAATATGTGATTTTCGCTCTGAGTTGATTCAGAGATAAATTTGAGCCTGATGTTTCTCCCCTGAATAGTTGACCACCCTTGAAGTCTGAAGTTCTATGAAGATAGACCTTTAGGCATTCTACTGGACATAGAGATGCATCTTCTTTCAGAGGGCAGATTCTCCAGGGACCCCACCTGTTGGTGGGTAACTCATTCTTGGCAAGAAACGTAGGATCCGGAAACAGGTTCAGTTCTCCCCCATCCAGGAACTGAACACGACCTGCCTCTCTCGAGAGGGCTACAATCTCACTAACCCTGGCCCCGGACGCGAGTGCAAATAGAAAAATAACTTTTTGTGTCAAATCCTTTAACGCACACTCTTCATTGATCAACAGAGAAGCGAAATGAAGAACTTTGTCTAAAGACCATGAAATGGCCTTTGGAGGTGCTGAAGGTCTGAGCCTAGCGCAGGCTTTCGGAACTTTATTAAAGAACTCGTTACATAGGTCGACCTGGAAGGCATATAGAATGGGTCTTGTCAAAGCAGACTTACACGCTGAAATCGTGTTAGCTGCCAATCCTTGACCATGGAGGTGGATGAAGAAAGATAAGCAGAAGTCTGTCGAGATCTCCTGCGGATTCTTCGCCTTGACAAAGGCCACCCATTTTCTCCAAGATGACTCATATTGCCTTCTAGTAGATTTGCACTTATATTCCTCTAGGAAGTCTATGCTGGCTTTCGAAATCCCGAAACGCTTTCTCACCGCTAGGGAGAGAAAATCATGAGCTGCAGGGTCCGGGTTTTCTGTAATGAAGCGCAGACAGTTGACTTCTGGACTCGCTGGGTCAGAACTGGATCTGGTAGCGGTACAAACTTCAGCTGTAGTTCCAATGCCAGGGGGAACCACACGCTGTTCGGCCACTTGTGGGCTACTATTGCCGCTACCCCCCTTGAAAGATCTCAGTTTGTTGAGGACCCTCAACAGAAGGTTGTGAGGAGGGAACAGATAAATCCTGGACCCTCTTTTACAGTTGAGGGACATCACGTCCACTGCTTCCGCTAAGGGGTCCTCGTACGGGGACACGTACAGGGGCAACTTCTTGTTGTCTTTCGTCGCAAAGAGGTCTATCTGCAGTTCTGGGACTTGATTCAGAATGAAGGAGAATGATCCTGCGTCTAAGGACCATTCCAACTCTATCGGTGTGAACCTGGATAGAGCGTCCGCTGTCACATTGCGGACTCCTTGAAGGTGAACTGCCGACAGGTACCACTTCTTCTTTTCCGCCAATCGGAAGATGGCCAACATCACCAGGTTGAGAGGTGGTGACCTCGATCCTTGTTGATTCAAGCATCTCACAACTACCTCGCTGTCCATCACCAACCTTATGTGGATCGAGTGACACGGGGAAACTTTCTTTAAGGTAAGGAGCACTGCCATAGCTTCTAGAGAGTTTATGTGAAAGGTCTTGAATCGCTTGGACCAAGTCCCCTGGACTTTTTTCCGATGAGAGTGACCTCCCCATCCCTCCTTCGAGGCGTCTGAGTGAATCGTCACCGACGGGGGAGGTGGCTGAAGAAGAACCGACTTCTTTAGATGTCTGGCTTGGGACCAAGGCCTGAGAAGAGTACGTAGCCGAAGCGGAACTGGTCTTCTCAGATCTCTTCGCACGTTTGATGCATAACTTCTCCAAACTCCGGTTGCATCCTTTAGCTGTGCTCTTAGCACTGGGTCTGTCACCGAAGCAAACTGGAGAGAGCTCAGTACCCTCTCCTGTTCGCGTCTTGATATCCTTTCGGAATCTAGAAGTCTCTTGACAGAACCCGCTATCTCCTTCCTTTTCTTCGCCGGGATGGAGAAACGGTGTGACAAAAGGTCCCAGTGGATTCCCAGCCACTGGAACTTTTGAGATGGAGAAAGTCGAGACTTTTTTCTGTTGATCTTGAAACCTAGGTACTCTAGGAACTGGATCACTTGACTGGAAGCTTGCAAGCATTCTGTCTCGGATGCTGCCCCCACCAACCAGTCGTCCAGGTAGGCTACTACCTGAATTCCCTTTAGGCGTAATTGTTTGAGAGCTACGCTCGCAAGCTTCGTAAAAATCCTTGGGGCTATGATTAGCCCGAATGGCATGGCTCTGAAGGCGTATAGTCTTCGTTGTAGCCTGAACCCTATTTAGGGGGAGAGTCAACGGTTGATTGGAATGTGCCAATAGGCGTCTGACAAGTCTATAGAGACGGAATATGCCCTCTTGGGCAGTAAGGTCCTTATGTGTTGCAGTGTTAGCATCTTGAATTTGCAATACACTATGAACTTGTTGAGTGGCGACAAGTCCAGAATGACTCTGAGCATTTCCGAGTCTTTCTTGGGAACACAAAACAGCCTCCCTTGGAATTTGATGGACTTCACCTTTCGGATCACATTTTTCTCCAACAGTTCTTGAACGTACTCCTCCAGAACGGGGGTGGAGTGTTGGAAAACCCGAAGGCCCGGGGGTGGAGTGCTGTACCAGCTCCAGCCCAGTCCATTCTTGAGTAGGCTGTGGGCCCAGGGATCGAAGGTCCACCGATCCCGAAATTTCAGAAGTCTCCCTCCTACCGGTATCATCCCACTTGGACTGCCGTCCCGAGGTCTTGCCTCCCTGACCACGACCACCCCTGAATCCCCTTCCCCTTGAGGGGCGCCCAGACGAGCCTCTGGCTGCCCCTCTAGGCTTTGCTCGAAAGGAAGTAGACTGCCCTTCGAACGATGGGGTGAATGCCGTGGACTGTGTCGACACGGCCTGGGGTACCCACTGAAAAGTGGTCGGGGTTTGTGCCACAATCTGGGGCACTGGAGGCAATGGCAATTGCAGTTGCTGTTGCTGTCTAAAAGGCTTGTCTGGCCGAGATGGTAGCCTAGTCCTCATAGTCTTCCTCTTTGGTTGAGGACCCTCATCCGGGGAAGACTTTCTTTTGATAGCCAGGCCCCACTTCTGGAGAAGGTTTCTATTCTCCAAGGCGGCCTTATCAACTACTTCTTTGACCAAATCGGTAGGGAAAAGGTCTTTGCCCCAAATGTTGGAGGAGATTAGTTTCCTTGGCTCGTGCCTCACCGTAGCCGAGGTGAACACGAACTCCCTACAAGCTCTCCTCGCCTTGACGAAGCCATAAAGGTCCTTCGTCACTGTGGCCAGATGAGTCTTGGCCACCACCATGAACATTTCATGGACTTTGGGGTCACTTGCCATCGTCTCAAGAGTAGTCTGAAGAGACATTGAGGCAGCCAGTCTTTCTTTTGTCTCGAACTCTCTCTGCAAGAGAAAGTCAGACAGCCTCCAACTTCCCAACTGAGAACGTAAGATGGACGTCCTTCCAGTCTTTGTGGTCCATAGGTAGGGCCAGCGACAAGGGTTTACACTCCTCCAGGGAGGGGCAAGGCTTGTCGGCCTCGACTGCTTTTAGTACAGCCGCAAACCCTTTCTGTAAAAAGGGGAAGGCTCTAGCAGGAGAGGACACAAAGGAAGGGAGCTTTTGCTCAATGCAGCTACTTTTGAGTTAGAGAAGCCCCTCTCTTTCAACGAGGATGAAAGCAGAGCTTGAGCCTTAGTATGGTCCATCACTATGACCTCCTTCAGCTCTGGCTCCTCCTTTGAAGCTGGTTCCTTCCTCAGCCGGACACATGGTTTAGCATCTGAGCACAAGGGAAGGTCTTTCACATTGAGCCTTTTCTGGGGCCCATGTGATTCTGCTAGGCTCTGCATCCGCAGTTCCATTGCAGCCGCCTTCTCCTGATTCACCTTCGGCATTTGTTGGATCATTCCAAAAATAGAAGAGAGGGCCTGTCCCAGCTCTACTGGGAGACCGGCCGATGTTGAGGGAATAGGCTCCGGAATCTGAACCGGAGTAGCCGACACCTCGTCGACCTCTTCCTCTACGACGTCCGGGGCTTGAACTTCATCCTGGCCTTCTGCCAGGAGGTCTTCTTCCAAACGCTCGTCCACGTCAGACATCCTGTCATCTAACTGGATGTCTTGCATCGCGACCGCGACTTCAGCATCCACCTGGATCTGACTTTGGGGGATCTCCTCTTGAGGCTGGGGAATCACAGCATCAGCTGATGCCTTAGGGAAAAGATACGCCCTCATCTTCTCACTTGGAAGATAAGGGCCAGAGGTGTTCTTTTGGAAGCCCCTTACCCAGGTACGAAGCTTCTCCCTTGCTATATCCCTTGATTCCGCCGTCCTAGGGGAATCAAAGGCCTCAGTAATCAGGTTAGTGCACACAGTACATACCTGAGGGTCCCAATACCGGAGATCATCCTTGGAGACAGCGCATGCTGCGTGTCTCCTACAAAACTCATGTCCGCAGAGATTCTTGCTGCGGACGTTGCAGAAAACATTTCCGCACTTCGGAAGGTCCTCCTGTAAAGAGAAGAAATTTCCATGAGTATCAAGTGAACTATGTATCACTGGATATGCATAGTATAGCATAACAATTCAGAAAGGAAAGACACACACTTGTGTTTCCCTCACAACCCATTGTTGCAGCCTTCCAGATAATAAAATCAAATGGTTAATCTCTTCTAGAGTAACCAATGCAAAGTTTCCAGAGGAAACAGGTGGAGCTCACACCTAAGCAATGATTTTAAAATCTTGGATAATAGACAGGAAAGAACTCACTTTCCTATCTGTAGGGCAACAGCAAAGGACTTGTGCAAGAAAACACATAAGTGTTAGAACACACAGTGCTGTACCAAAACCCATACTATAGTTTTCTTCTTACAGTATATGTTATACTGAAGAATACTGGTACAGTATAGGAGGTTACGTGCCGGCCGGCACACACCATGACTAGCTTTAAAGTATACTACTTAACAGCTATAAGGCGGCAGAACGCTGGTTCAAATGCATGTGCCGGCCGGCAGTAAGTGCTGGCCGGCAACTACACAAGGTAGTACCCAGCTGCCGGCCACACTCTTGGTGACCGGCAGACAAGGGCTGACATTGGCCGGCCGGCAAAGGTACAGGACCGATGCCAGCCGGCAGCAAAAGAAACAGAGGACTACACCCACCCGGCTGCAGGCCTCATAGGCCGGCAGCCGGGTCGGGTACAGCACTAGAAGAAAAATAGGATGGATGCCGGGATAAGAGTGTACACTACCTCCAAGCCCGGCAATCCGAAAGAGTGCATATAAGGAAGGGGAGAATCTAATTCAGGCTTCCTGACCAATGCCGTCTGGCTCTACAGGCAGGCATGGATGAGGGACCAAGGGAGGTCCGGGCAGCACTCAAAATATAAGACCCTTGCCGGCCGGCAAGGGGCTGAGTCAATTCCACATCCTAACCTATTCTAGGTCCAGATGTAGAACGACGTACAGTACTGTAATGGCTAGGCCATTACGGAGATAGAGGGGGAAGGGACAAAAGAGGGTCCTACCAACCTTGCTTTAGTGACGGATCCCCCGCAGCCAAGAAACTTATCTCAGCCTAAGGGAGATCCAAGGGGGGAGGCCAGCAATACTTGCCAGCTCCCAGAGCACCAAAGCAAGGAAGGTGTTGCTACTCCCAGGGAAAGAAACTTATCCTCCCCCGAGAACAGCAACAAGGACTAGTCTGGTAGATCACAAAAGAAGGAATCATATCCACAGAAACCTTCGGTAGTGACCTAAGGAGGCTAAGCCACCTTTGTCTGTGTCAGGCCAGCGAGGGAGACTCTACCCCAAGCCAGACAAACACAGACTCAGACTAAAAAACTCTGTTGTTCTGTCCCTCTTTGAACCAGACTTACTGGAACAGGAAGGTACAGTAACACCCCAGTATAGTTTTATCGAAAATTAATTCGGAAAAAACCACTTAGGGATAAGCCCAAGGCTTAAACAGAGGGAAAGGGATTGCATACCTTCTCCGAAGAAAAGAAAGCAACCAGGGAGTATGAGAAAGTATACTAAGGCTCCATAAGCAACTTAGCCTAGGCACCAAGAGAATCGATTACCTAAATCACCGAAACTCACTCGTATACTATCTTGGAAATATTCCACACAATCTTAAATGTATAAAACATAGCCTAAAGCTTCAATAAAATTTTAATACACTCGGAAAAACCAAAATCATGCATGAAGTACTAGGACCAAACGACTAGGCTACATGGCCTAGCGTAGGCCAGAATGGCAAATACTTCGCCAAAATAATACTAAGCACGAAAGGAAATCCTATGTAATGCTAAATAGCTAAAATTTATTAAAGCAAAACAACCGGGAATGTCGCTCTGACTAACTAAACTTATACCTAGCGAGCGACAGCGTCCATGACGCCTCCGGTAGGCTACGGCTCTTGTAACAAAGATTAAACCTATTAATCACTCAAAAATTTACCAAGAGCCTACATTTATACATAAAAGACATGGTACTCAACTTATCAGAGGCCGAAGAAGACGGAGAAGCCATGAAAAGCAGAATAAATCCAAGATTTGCGAGATACACAGGAAAAAACACCGAGTTGTTAAGCTACGTAAAAAGGAATACAGATGGCGCCAGGCACGCTTACGAAACGGGAGATAGGGAGCCTTGGGAGCGGCTCCCCCTTTTTCTTTCCCGAATTCGTTTCTTGCCAATTGCCCCTTGCGAGACGAAATCTCTGTTCGGGATGCAGATTGCCATGTGGCGTGTCAAGAATACGTCCTCTGATATGTCGCGATATCCCTTTCAGGAGGGATATTCGCTCCAGGAGTTAGAATTCTGGTACCTTAAGGTAAATTCTCTGGGAATATCGCCGTAGTTGTAATATACCCTAGGAAGCTACCCTATAGGAACTTCCATCAGGACAACATGGCTTGAGCCCAAAAATATATATATATATATATATATATATATATATATATATATATATATATATATATATATATAGAGAGAGAGAGAGAGAGAGAGAGAGAGAGAGAGAGAGAGAGAGTTTTGGCATACCTGGTAATGTTTTCAAACTAGTATTTTAACTACTAGCTGAGGAAGTTATGTATATATACAGTATATATATATATATATATATATATATATATATATATATATATATATATATATATATACGTATGTGTGTGTGTCTGTGTTCCAACATGAAGCACTGAACTTTTTTATATAGCAATGTCTGATGTAAATCATTATTAACACAACAAAAACAAATGCAACCGTTTTAACTCCACTTCAGGACAAGTTTCTAGACATATCCTAATTCTTGTGTGGCATTTGGCCAGTTTCCATCACCACGCTGGCCAACTGCAGATCGGTGAAGGTGGGAGATTTTCGTTTGATCGCTCACAACAAACCAACCTAGTATGGGTGGCCTTGAATAGTACAGCTTTGTTGATCATAGCGATACACAAAGCCTTTCACCACGTTAATTTATCCCCACTCAAAGGGAGTTATCAGCCAGAATATGTTTTAATCAGACCTTTTCATCTAAAATTTTTTATTTCTTTTGTTTGCCTTAAATTTTAAGTAAGTTTCTTATCTTTCACTCTATTCCCTTGAGATAAAAAAGAGAATCTATAAATCTTTATAACAATATTTTCACTTACGATGTAGTCTTCATCCTATATGGTTAAAAAATAAATTAGTTTTCATTCTTGCTTTAATATCACTGAATTGATGCAGAAATATATTACTGTAAACTCTCTCTCTCTCTCTCTCTCTCTCTCTCTCTCTCTCTCTCTCTCTCTCTCTCTCTCTCACTGGTGAGATACAACGTTACCTAAATAAACAAATGAGATTAATATACATTCACTTTTCCTTCAACCACATCTTTAACAAGATACTCCAATAAATCTCTCTCTCTCTCTCTCTCTCTCTCTCTCTCTCTCTCTCTCTCCATGAATGATTGGCTAGCCCCTTTATAGTCTGGAAAATTCAGTTTGTTTATGATTGTCACACTCGCATGTTTCAGCTCACAAAGAATGTTTTGCTGTTTTTAATTTTGCGCTTGGGTGGTTTTGAGATGTTGGTAAATGTGTATTTTAGAGAGAGAGAGAGAGAGAGAGAGAGAGAGAGAGAGAGAGAGAGAGATGAGGGGGACGAAAGGGTGTTAAGAGACGGTAAGGGAAAGTGGACAAATGGAAATGAAGTGGGTATATGGAATATGAATTAGATGGGTTCATATGTTTTTTCTACAAATTTGATTAAAATAAATATATGAGCATTTTTAATTAGTTACATGCACATGTATATATATATTTATATACATATAAATATGTATATATATACATACGCACTCTCACACACACACACACACACACACACATATATATATATATATATATATATATATATGTTTAATCATACATACACTTATATAATTATGTATTATTATTATTGTTATTATTATTATTATTATTATTATTATTATTATTATTATTATTATTATCATTATTATTCTTATTGCAACCAAAGCTAAAACCCTATTTAGAAAAGCAGGATCCCATAAGACCAATATAGTGGTAGAACCTGATACAGGGGTTATGGAACAACGCAAGACTAGAGAACAATGGTTTTATTTTCATGAGTTGTTCCCCTAGAAGAGCGGTTTACCATAGCTAAACAGTCTCGTTTACCCTTACGGACTGAAAACTAGCCACTGAACAATTGCAGTGCACATGTTAACCCCTTCATAGAAGAAGAGTTGTTTGGTAATATCAGTGTTGTCAAGTGTATAAGGACAGAGGAGAATGTGGAAATAATAGGCCAGAATATTCGGTGTGTGTGTAGGTAAAGGGAAAATGAGCCGTTACCAGAGGGAGCTAGTGTAGTAATATCTGGCCATTCAAAGGACTTAATAACTCTCTAGTGGTAGTATCTTATCTGGTAGCTGGTGCCTTGTCCAATCTATTACCTATACGCACACACATACACACACATATGTATATATATTGGTGTGCTACTGTCTTAAGCACACATTTGAGTATGAGTTGTTTTCAGATGTATTTAAATGGATTAACTGAATACATCTTAATAGTTTTTAAGTTTTATTCTATAAAACAACAGAGTTAAACATCTCCATCACTGGAGGAAGCTGTGTTGGTCCACATGACCAATTCTGGTGAAGTTTAGATATGAACTGAATAAATTATCGATATCACAGATATCGTATGCTTGCTTTAACTTAGCCACGTGACGGAATCGGAAGACACCTGCATCCGGTGACGTCACAAACTTTCACACGAGGAGACAATGTGTTGACGTTAAGAAAGAATGTCAATTTGCCGAGGTTTGCATTATACATCCTGTTTATAATTTGAATGACTACAGCAATCCCAGGGTTAGCTCTTCCAACCAACATGACATATTACGTCATTTGTTTTAAACATGTAATATTACTATTCTAATCATTACATAAGCTCGGCCAGCTATCTCAATTTTTTTTTTACAAAAATTTAACAACAAGCCGAAACATGGTTATTAGGTGTGACTGGACATACGTATCATTCTTTGTTTAACTTTAGCCATAATCAACTGAGGACGAATGTCCAAATAGGCACAATAAAAAATAATAACAATAATGCATACAAAAAAGATATTACCAAAGCAAAAAGAAAAATGCATGATAAAACCAAGATCATATATATGGTACATTGCTAGCAAATGATTACATGGTACCAAAAAACAAAATAAATTCTGACTTACATATGATTCGGTAACTTGATAAAGAATAATTGTTACCTTTGTCAGAAACAAGATACTCAATTTTTAGTGCACAAACACGAATTCCTGGTACGTACACGTACCACGGTTTCGTACATATATATATATATATATATATTTATATATAGGGCTGATATATTTTATTAGATGCCCATAGATTCTGTTATATATTTTATTATATTTTTTTTCTCTCTTTTCTTTTTTAACATTCCGGCTTATATATTTTTATTAGATGCCGAGAGAAAAAAATGATTTATATCCTTTTTTATTTTATTTATTTTTTAAATGTTTTTTTAAATGTATTTTTAACAATGCAAATGTAGAGAATTTCTTTAATTACATATTACTAGCGTACTAATCAGCTTTTCATACAAACATCTTCCCGACAAATTACTCCCTTAGCGAATGAGGTGGCCACTCAAACAGCTTTGAACTGGATTAAAGGGGGTATTGTCAGGGCTATGCAACTCATTCCTTTGTAGCTGCTTGCTGTGCCGTAACCTACGCCAAACAAGGATGTTCACGGCGATAAATATCACCACCGTGAAACACAAACTAGCCAGCAGTATGGGGTGAAGAATTTCTTTATAAGTCGGTGACAGGTGGTCCTTTTCGGTAAGTTTCATCAACCGCTTTGCCACACGGCCGTTGTATGGGAGAGGAAGTGCTGGCATTGTAGAGGTCCACGTGAAGTTCGCGAAGTAGGCTCGTTCTCTGATGACTGTCCGTAGGCCAGTCACCATGGAATTCGGGGAAGTCCCGATACAACCATCTGCTGCGACGAAGATGTGGGTGAAGGATGTGGATCCGTCAGGGCATGATACATTGAAGCCGTCCTTGTCGTATCGTATCCACGAGCCATTATTCAGTCTGCAATTGAATTCTTTATTGTCAAAGGGATAAAGCTTATCCAGACAATTTTCACTTGTATGGGAGAGAGCACCGTCTAGCACTATACCTAACTCGCATGAATCCATTAAGTTTTTACGGAATTCAAATGAGTCAGCTGTACATATTTTTCTATCCATTGCGTCTGAACAGTGAGTTAATTGATTTAAGTCTTTAATGACCGTATATGTTTCCTTGTCTGGGGAAATCAATACATGTCCTGTCAAACTGGATATTACTGGATTTGAGTGATTCGTCATGAAAGTCGGAAATGGTGATATCCTGTAAGATTGCCAGGCATCAGAAGAATCAAAGGGAATTGTAATCCTAATCTTGTTATTATCTACGTTTACTGTAATTAGGCTGTAATAAAATTCTAACCTATGTTCGTCTAACAAAGGAACATAGCCTAGTTTATCCCTTCCGTTCTCCAGAACTAATTTTAAGTAACGTATAGGCAACAAATAGGGCGACAATACACCTTTAGTTGCTAACGTGATAGCTTCTACATAATCCTTGGATTTCTCAATGAAATGTGCAATTCTGTTATGTATGTGATCTATCTTTGAATCATAATACGTTAATGTTGCCAACAAATCCTGTACTTCCATAATTTGAACGATATTATCTGAATGTTCATTTAACAAATCCATAATTTTATTGATTGAAGCTAACTGATCCCTTAGTTCTGACATAATCAATTCATCTTTATGAGTCAAGAACTCAATTTTCTTATTTTGATTACTAATTTTAAGACGATTGGAAATTCCTAAACCTAAACTTGCAACAGACCCAAAGATGCTTAATGCAGCATAAATGAACGGATTCCGTCTTTCTTTATGTTCGTGTCCTACAGTCCACATCAAAAAGGTCATAAGCCAAAGATCCTGTCTCGCCAGTCTTATTTTTCAAGTCATCAGATAGCATCTCTGCAACTTTTAATGTTGATCCAAGCAAACTCTTAGTAGTCAAATGACAATGTCTTCTATGCAACTCATCCAATGATGCAGAAAACCTTGAAATGGCGGTTCTTAAGCTAGTGACATCATTCTCTTGAAGAAAAATTGCTTGCATATGCACTTCGACAATTACGTTGGTTGATGTAATAAAAATGTCTTCTTGTCTTTCAACTATATTGCCATATTTAAAATATATATTTTTAGTCTTAGAACTCATCCCATACGAGAAAAATGTCTGAGCGAACAATATCACTCCCAACAACAAAAAATTCATCTTGGAAACCTGTAACGAGAAAAAATATATGTAATTACTCCTGTATTAAAAAGAAAACTTTTAGTCACACAAAATAAAATTTTTCCTCACTTCTTTTCCTCTCTTTTCTTTTTAATTTCTTATGTGAGACAATGGTACTATTCTCTCATCCGTGGGTTGGGCTACGTTTTGAATTCTAAACCTATTGGCCGTTAATGTTTCCAAAATGTTAAATGGGCCTTCAAACTTAGGGGTTAGTTTATAGTTGAGCCCTTTTCTGACATTGATTTGAATATAGATGTTATCACCCACGGTATATGTTTTAGTTGGTTTCGCTATTTTATCATGATTCCTTTTCATTATGATTTGTGATTCTTCTAAATTCTTTCGAAGGATATCATATCGACTTATACTTGCATTTATACATTCTTTTAAAGGATTTGATAGATTAGTTGTAGGCGTTAATACATGGAAAGGTGTTCTAACTGGGGTACCATACAATGCTTCATGCGGTGACATTTTAATTGATATATGATATGAATGATTCAGAGTACTCAGTGCCGCCGGTATTGCAATATCCCAGTTGGGGTCTGATCCCCCTAGTGTTACCCTCAATATATTTAATATCTTCCTATTTGCTCTTTCCACTAGCCCATTCGACTCTGGGTGATATATCATGGTATTAATCTTCTTTATGTTGAGGAATTCACATAATGAGGTAAGAAAGTGATTATTAAATTCACCACCCGAGTCTGAGATTATCATGTGTGGAATTCCATGTTTACAAATGTAACACTCGTAAAACTTCCTAGCGCATTCAATCGCAGTTTTAGTTTTAAGCGCTATTAGTTCTGTATATCGTGTTAAAGCATCTATAATTACTAAGAGGTGCTTATTTCCTCTGTCTGACTCGTAAAATCCTGTTAACAAATCTAAATGTATTCTTTCAAAGGGTTGATTGGGAACAGGATAAGCTCCTAGGCTGACAGGTGTTTTCGTATGCCCTTTGTTTTCCTGACATGTGCGACAATTAGCTATGTGTCTTTTTATATCTGTAAGCATTGTATGCCAATAAAACAATGATTTGGCTTTCTGTGACATTAATGAGAACCCAGGGTGTCCATGTAATGGATTTGAATGCAACCAATTCAGGACAGTGGAAATAAGTGAGTTTGGTACTACTACCTGGTCGTTAGTTACATGTGGTGTATTGCGGGTTTTCCTTGTCACAGTCCTACACAGAATATTATCTTTGATTATATAATTCTGCTGCTTATACTTTATATATTCCTTTTCTTTATGATTGCCTTTCAAAGCATTTATAATTGTTTCTATTTTCTGATCTTTTCTTTGCTCAGTCTGTAACAATTCAGCACTCCAGCCTAAATCTTCTTGTTCAGATATTGTTTTTACAATAGGCATGGATGTTGATATATCTATTAATTCAGCTAAAGGCTCCGTACAAGATGACACGGGGTTGCGTGATAATGCATCCGCAATGATATTTGCTTTCCCAGGTAAATACCCGATTCTTGCGCCAAAATCTTGAATGATCAAATGCCACCGAGTTCGTTTAGGGCTGTGATTGAAGCCTTTAAAGAACTCTGTTAGTGGTTTATGGTCAGTAAGAACCTTAACGGGATAACCGTAAATTATGAACTTAAAATGCACTAGCGAATTAACAATAGCTAGTCCTTCCTTGTCTATTACTGCATACTTACTTTCGGAAGTTCTCAATTTTCGAGAATAGAAAGCTATCGGGAAAAACTGTTTATCATATTGCTGAAGCAATACCCCTCCTACTCCTAAGTCTGAGGCGTCTGTTGCAATGAAGAATTCCTTACCGAAGTCAGGAAATTTTAGGATAGGAGAACTACACAGTTCATCTTTCAAAGTATTAAACGCCTGTTGATGTTGCTCAGACCATATGAAATCTACGCCCTTCTTCGTAAGATCAGTTAAAGGAGCGGCTATTATTGAATAGTTGCGTATAAAACGCCTGTAATATCCACTACAACCCAGAAATTGTTGTATTCCCTTGACATTAGTAGGTATGGGAAAATTACGTATAGCCGACACCTTATCATGGACTACTTTAAGACCTTGGCTTGACACCACGAAACCCAAATATATCAATTCTGTTTTGAAAAATTCACACTTACTAATCTTTACCCTTAAGTTATGTTGTCTTAACCTCTGTAGTACTAGTTCTAACTTACGTAGATGTTCTTCTAAGGTGTTGGAAAAGATTACAAGATCATCCATATAGGCATGCAATATATCCCCTAACAAGTCTCCAAACACTATGTTAATCATTCTTGTAAATGTTATAGGAGCACAACGTAAACCAAAAGGCATCCGTAAAAATTCATAATGTCCCCTGGCTGTGCTGAAGGCTGTGTATGGGATACTAACTTCTTCTAATGATATCTGGTGAAAGCCTTTAAGTAAGTCCAAACTGGTAAAATATTTATTCTGACCTAACAAAGACAAAATATCGTCAGTACATGGCACTGGGAATCGATCAGGGATCGTTTCCTCGTTTAGACGACGAAAGTCGACGCAGATACGCCATGTTCGATCTTTTTTCGGTACAACTATTAAAGGAAAATTATAAGGGCTATTTGATTTTCTAATGACTCCTTCCTCTAACATTTTACCTACTTCATCATTTATTTCATTCTGGAATTTCATAGGGAGTCTGTACGAGGGTACATATATAATTTTCTGCTTGTCTTTTAACCTTATTTGATGCTCGATCACATCTGTTTTTCCTAAGGATCCATCCGTAGTGGAAAAGACATCTGTATATTTAGTTAAAAGTTCAAAAATTTTCTGCTGAATTTCTTCGTCTTGAATGTCCATACTGATTTTATTTTTAATAGATCGCAAAAGGGATTCATCCGCAACTGATTGAGAGTGATTGATTTCAGCAACGGTAAGAATACGATGTTTATAAACTTCTACATCCAAGATATGTTGATTTTTGTGAATTACTAAAGTGTTATTTAAATGATTACAGACTTCGATATTACATTGCTGATGTGAGCCTACTGTATAAATAGCTTGTGTGACAGACAATCCGTTAGTTTTCAAAGTATCGGAAAGGATTAATATTTCAGATCCCGGTAGTGTTTTCTTTATTTGCACTATTAAATTCGAAGGTATGTTTGGTTCGATATATTGCGTGCAAGATGATATTACGGGTGAACGAGAATTCTGCTGGGTCGCGTATATTATTTCTTTATTAGTGAGACAAGTTATTGGTTCTTCAACGTACGTTACGGTTACATTTGTCGTCTCCTTTTTATCCAAAACTGACTTTAAGGTACTAGAAGACTTATAGAATTTCCCTTTGATATACACGCCGTGCTTGGCAGGAGCTAAGATAATGTTTTGATTTCCCATAGATGGGTATCCTATAATTACAGCTGGATACATATTAATGTTTTTTACAACAACAAATGTATCGGCAAACGTGCGATTACCGACTCTGAACTGAATATGAGTTATGCCTATGACGTTTAATTCATTATCTCCTATACCTGAAAGTCTAATTCCTGATTTTTCAATCGGAAAGTTCGGAAACAACAAATGATGCGTCTTCAAATCCATAATATTACGTGGACTACCAGAGTCAAAAAATAACGTAAAGGATTTGTGTTCTAAATTTACAGCATATAAGGTTGGCCGTAACTCATTTTGGCTTATTATTGTATGAATTCGTTGCAAATCTACGGGAGCATGCACTGATTTACTTAATTCGGCCGTGTGTTTCATAGGAAAATCTATTGTCTCACAATTATCTGATAGAACATTAAATTGATTATTCAATACTATTGATGTTGACATAAATGACCTTGACCCAACATCACTCTCTTCCCCTCTAGAGTTAACTATGTGGTATTTGCTTTGCTCTGCACATTCTGAAAATTAGACTGACTTTGCGAGGTCTGGTTTGACGGCCCAGGCTCAGCGATATTTGAAGAAGTGTTTGTTTGTTTCGGACTCTGAACTGCATTGACATTTTGTTGTTTCTTCTTATTGTTAAAATGAGGATTTTTCTTTTTATTTCCATATGGAACTGACTGTGGAATTGACTGTGTATTTCTAGGATATTGTTGTGTCTTACGCGCGTAACATTGACTATAAGAACGTGATGCTGTGTTGTGAACTGAGCAAAATTTCGTTCTACAGTCTGCGCTTATGTGACCTTGACGTTTGCAGTTGTAACACGTCACTCCCGCTACTGGACTGTTAATTACGTTCACTGTTTGTGGTTTTGTTTCATTCTTAGCAAAAACTTGAGTTAACACGGGATCGAGATCTGGACACTTGGACATGTGTTTCTTTATCTGTTTATAGACATCCAATTCCGTACTTGCAGGCATTAACTTCTTATCAAAGCACCGCACTAAAGCTTCAGGCAACATAAGTGTCATGCAAGTTAAATACATTAATCGTAAAAAATCTTTCACGGAGATATTATCGTTAGTAACCCAAGTGGAATTACCTAAAATGTCCTGATATTCGTTAAGCCTATCAGCTATGAGAGCTGCTCTCTCAACAACATTAAGCCGATTCATA
Source organism: Palaemon carinicauda (assembly GCF_036898095.1). NCBI lineage: Eukaryota > Metazoa > Arthropoda > Malacostraca > Decapoda > Palaemonidae > Palaemon > Palaemon carinicauda. Next base: position 81,010,988 of record NC_090753.1, read on the forward strand.
GTGGCTTGATTAAGTGTATTTCGTAACGTTAACACTACATCTAAGGCTTCCTCACCCCCATAGATCGCGCGTAACCTAACTTTGAAATCATCCCAAGTAACTGCTTCCTGAAATGAAACACCTCTTAAATACGCACTCGCATCCCCTTTAGAAAAATCTATAAAACTTTTAGCTTCTTGTAATTGTACAAAAGGATCTACGATTTGTTTGGCATTTAAATGGGCATCAACGGATGAAATCCATGACTCCACATTTTGTGGCAAGAACCCGTTGACACGACCTTGAAAAGGAAGGATTGCTGACCTGGCATTTACAAGCGTCACAATTGGAGGAGGATTAGCCTGGCCTACACCACTAGGTCCAGGGGTAGGGCTGACAGGAGGAGCCATGACTGCTGTATTTTTTTTTTCTATCTCTTTGACCCCTTTCAATCCTATCAAAATATCTATATGAGTACAGACGCCCACTGCGTAAACGCATATGTATAATAAAATTCCCCCAACAATGTTACTAATCCCAAAACATTTCCCCCCAAGAGTTTCTGAAAGAAAAAGGAATTAGCACAAAGAAAGAAAAATTCTAAATGAGAATTCGGAGTTTCTTATAACAAAGTTTAGGAATTCACTCACCCCAGTAATAATTGACTAACGACTTGTGATAACTACACTTCACTGCCCAAACTGAAATGAATACAAAATCTCTGTACTTAGCTTATATATGAAGTCGACACGTCCTCTCTCTCTCTCTCTCTCTCTTGATGTTTTGTTAGCGATGTCTCGTTCTAGTTTCTTGTTGAATGTAGTTCTTCCTGGATATGTCTTGCAATTGTTGAACGCCAGTCCTTGGGTTTCCTAGGGTGTTGATTGAAGATTCAAGTTGTATACTAACATATGTTGATGTTAGCTTTTCCGTTGGACTTAGTCAAAATTGTAGATTCTTGTAGATAATGTTGAGTTCTTGAAGATCTTTATCAGGTTTTACAGCTTTTATTTTGAAGTCTCGAAGATATTTCTCTGGTTTTACAGCT
>NC_090753.1:81024514-81029791 GCF_036898095.1 Palaemon carinicauda
CAAGTACGTTACCCCGAAGAGGCATTTATGGCAGGACTAGACGGCCGTGAGGAAGCTCTACCGCAGACAGATGAAATTGAGATGTTCTCTTCTTCTTCTTCTTCTTCTTCTTCTTCTTTTTCTCTCTCCAGATTTTATGGGCTTGTTTGTTTTGCAAGGGATGCGATAATGCTTGTGTAATCACACGTGCTTGCAACTGCACGAACATGCACGACATACAAGCAGTTTAAAGGTGTGTTGACAGGTTTTATCTTGACACGTACAACTGCGTAAATACTCAGACATACACAGTTAAACACACATGCTCATCTCATGACTGTCCTCCTCACACAGGTCATACAGAATCATACACAGGCGGATACACAGCTACACAAGGGTAAAAACATGGAGTTATATATTACACGCTTTCACGAAAGCAAAGAAATAAATAAACGCATATAACTCTCACAGTTATTCCAGGAAAATGTGATAAAATGTTAAGCCAGAAGCACATATGAACATGCACCCGACAAGACGTCACATACACAAATGCAAACATTCAGAAAATAAATGATACAAGATGGAAAACATGAAAATACAGATACACATTCAAAGGATTTCATGGTTTGTTAGGTTAAAACAACAAAATTAGGAGAAGATAGGCCTATAAAAAGGTGTATATATCGGAAGAAAATATGGGGTGAGGAGATGAGAAGAGTGGAATCTGGGCGTTTTTTACGTGTGTGTGTATGTGTGTATGTCTGTCTATATAAATATTTAGCTGTCATTTTGACTGTTCTGAATAAAATATGTAGTTGAAAGAAGAAAATGATGAATGAAAGATGCAGAAAAATGAATGCTTGGTTAAAAAGAATCTTCGAAGTTAAAATATTAATCAGAATATGCAAAGGCCATAATATGAGTGTAACTCTAAAGGTAATTAGGTCACATAATTACCTTCAGTCTGTGGCAGCTTTTTGGCAACGTCCTCACCTGACGATATGTTGGACGAGATTTCAAGACCCGCTCAAGATTGATAGTTTTTAGTAGTGTCTGCAACATCACCATCCTTGTGAGCAAGGAAATAGGGTGTCCGGGGGAAACCTATGCGTCTACATGCTGAATTATCGTCAGCCTTTGCCTGGCCCTCCCTGGTCTTAGCTAGATGAAGAACGGGGCCTGGGCGCTGATCATCTGTAAATATGGACAGTCTGTAGGGTAATGTCTTGCTAGGACATTGTCCTGCCCCCTTACTCTGCCATTAACCGAGGACCTTTAAACCATGAAGGATGGTAGTATGTGGTCTACATGATAGCGATAATCCTTCTGTTGAATATAGAATATGTGAAACAACAAATCTTTTCTCTATAGAAGTTTCATAATCAAATAAGTACTTAAAGCATGAAACTTGCAGAGATTTCTCTAAAAGTCCCTCCATATATATATATATATATATATATATATATATATATATATATATATGTGTGTGTGTGTGTGTGTGTGTGTCTGTGTGTGTGTATATATATATATATATATATATATATATATATATATATATATATATATATATTTACATATATATATATTTATATATATATATGTGTGTGTGTGTGTGTGTTTCATAATATCCGTGTATTCCCAACGTTTCGTGATTTTCTTAATCACATTTTCCATTGCTACAAATAGAGCATATACATATAATTAAGAGACAGTTAAAATTATACAAATTAATTTAAAACAGTAAAAGTTAGTAGATAATTAAAATCAAAAGAAAAAATTTATATATAATACACACACACATACACACACACATATATATATTCAGCCAAGGCCACAGGAAAAATAAAAGAAGGCGTACCGAGCGCTTTCGTGTTATTTCAACACATTTTCGAGGTACAATGCTAAAAACACAGAGAACATCTAAGAAAGTAAACAATAAAAAACTGAAAAAATTGAAAACAAGTATTCAAAGTCCGGTTAAAACTAGTACAACAGATACAGAGCAGTTCAACAGGTGATTAAAAAGAAACAATCTTACAAATCTCGTTAATAACAAATGGGTCCAGTTTGTACATACCCTGGCTTATATTCATTAAGTCACTGTGATATTTGATAAAAGCAGATTCAATTATATTTCTACGAGTTATATTATTACAATATAAAACAATTTTTGCCCCTTCCCAATGAATCATGTGATTAAAATTATTAATATGTAAAAACAAAGCATTCGAGATTTGTCCCGTTCTCACACTATATTTATGTTGTTTAATTCTGGTGTCCAGGCCCTTCCCAGATTGTCCGAGATAAAAACACTTGCAGTTCATGCAAGGAACCCCGTAAATGCAGCCCTGAGAAACTTTGGGAGAATTCCTTATTAGTATACTTTTCAGTGTATTTGAAAATTTAAAAACAACATTGATATTAAAATTCTTGCAAAAACTCGGAACCCTTCGTAAGAGATCATTGTATGGTAAAACGAGCACATTATGATTATTAAAAGCCATTCTCGGAGTTGCAGAATAAAAAGTTCTTTGTGCTTTTTGTAAAGCACATTCAATAAAATATTTAGGGTATCTCAATTTTTCTGATATGTTGAAGATATTTTCAAACTCTTCCTGAAGAAATTCTGGGGCTGCAGATAAGTAAGGCTCTTAAAAACATAGAGGAAAAAGTAGCCTTCTTAACTTGATTACTATGGTTGGAATAATAGTGAATATATGAATTTACGTTAGTAGGTTTTCTATACACTGAATATTTGAAGCCATTTAGAGTACGGTGAACATTTACATCCAAAAATGAAAGACAACCATCCCGTTCTTCTTCACAAGTAAAATTAATGGAGGTACCAAATTGTTCAGTTCAAAGAGAAATGCATTTACATTTTCGGTTAGAGGCCATATGCAAAAAATATCATCAACATACCTATACCACAGAACACCACAAGGCAAAATATTAGGTAAAAATCTTGTTTCAAAAAACTCCATATATAAATTACTTAAAACAGGTTGAAAGAGGATTTCCCATTGCCATACCAAACTTTTGTGTATATAATTTGTCATCAAAAGTAAAAACAGAATCACAAATGCAAAGTTTAACCAGCTCTAAAACATTATGAGTGGACAAGGGTAAATCATAATTGTCTAAAAATTCAGCTAAATATTCAAGCAAGTCATTTATAGGTACTTTTGTAAACAGAGATACAACATCAAAACTAATCATTTTAAACTTAAAATTAATAGTTGCGCTATTTAGTTTTTCTATCAAATCTACATTATGTTTGATATTGGAATTCGAAATGCTTCCTACTAAAGGTGAAAGAATCTTAACCAGCCATTTTGAAAGCTTGTAAGTACATGACCCAACAGAACTGATAATTGGTCTAATGGGGTTACCAGGTTTATGTGTTTTAACAAGACCATACAAATAAGGTAAAGTTGGAGATATTGTTACAAATTGTTTAATCAAATAATGTAGATCTGATAGAAAAACTAAATAGCGCAACTATTAATTTTAAGTTTAAAATGATTAGTTTTGATGTTGTATCTCTGTTTACAAAAGTACCTATAAATGACTTGCTTGAATATTTAGCTGAATTTTTAGACAATTATGATTTACCCTTGTCCACTCATAATGTTTTAGAGCTGGTTAAACTTTGCATTTGTGATTCTGTTTTTACTTTTGATGACAAATTCTATACACAAAAGTTTGGTATGGCAATGGGAAATCCTCTTTCACCTGTTTTAAGTAATTTATATATGGAGTTTTTTGAAACAAGATTTTTACCTAATATTTTGCCTTGTGGTGTTCTGTGGTATAGGTATGTTGATGATATTTTTTGCATATGGCCTCTAACCGAAAATGTAAATGCATTTCTCTTTGAACTGAACAATTTGGTACCTTCCATTAATTTTACTTGTGAAGAAGAACGGGATGGTTGTCTTTCATTTTTGGATGTAAATGTTCACCGTACTCTAAATGGCTTCAAATATTCAGTGTATAGAAAACCTACTAACGTAAATTCATATATTCACTATTATTCCAACCATAGTAATCAAGTTAAGAAGGCTACTTTTTCCTCTATGTTTTTAAGAGCCTTACTTATCTGCAGCCCAGAATTTCTTCAGGAAGAGTTTGAAAATATCTTCAACATATCAGAAAAATTGAGATACCCTAAATATTTTATTGAATGTGCTTTACAAAAAGCACAAAGAACTTTTTATTCTGCAACTCCGAGAATGGCTTTTAATAATCATAATGTGCTCGTTTTACCATACAATGATCTCTTACGAAGGGTTCCGAGTTTTTGCAAGAATTTTAATATCAATGTTGTTTTAAATTTTCAAATACACTGAAAAGTATACTAATAAGGAATTCTCCCAAAGTTTCTCAGGGCTGCATTTACGGGGTTCCTTGCATGAACTGCAAGTGTTTTTATCTCGGACAATCTGGGAAGGGCCTGGACACCAGAATTAAACAACATAAATATAGTGTGAGAACGGGACAAATCTCGAATGCTTTGTTTTTACATATTAATAATTTTAATCACATGATTCATTGGGAAGGGGCAAAAATTGTTTTATATTGTAATAATATAACTCGTAGAAATATAATTGAATCTGCTTTTATCAAATATCACAGTGACTTAATGAATGTAAGCCAGGGTATGTACAAACTGGACCCATTTGTTATTAACGAGATTTGTAAGATTGTTTCTTTTTAATCACCTGTTGAACTGCTCTGTATCTGCTGTACTAGTTTTAACCGGACTTTGAATACTTGTTTTCAATTTTTTCAGTTTTTTATTGTTTACTTTCTTAGATGTTCTCTGTGTTTTTAGCATCGTACCTCGAAAATGTGTTGAAATAACACGAAAGCGCTCGGTACGCCTTCTTTTATTTTTCCTGTGGTCTTGGCTGAATATATTGTCACACGCTATTTAGTGACTTATAAGCATATATATATATATATATATATATATATATATATATATATATATATATATATATAAGATATAATATTTATATGAAATAAGATATCACAACTATTTTCTGTTTATCTCCACGAGAGAAGAACAAAAAATAGGATAACTAGTTGGAAGTACATGTGAAAGAAGAAATTGCGGAACGAAATTCGGCGAAGCCAAGAAATGTGAAGAGGAAATTATGTGAAAGATGTGATAATAACCAAGAGAGAGAGAGAGAGAGAGAGAGAGAGAGAGAGAGAGAGAGAGAGAGAGAGAGAGAGAGAGAGAGAGAGAAAGATAACCCAAGAGAAAGAGAGAACAATGCACTAGGCTCT
>NC_090753.1:81030291-81032791 GCF_036898095.1 Palaemon carinicauda
TATATATATATATATATATATATATATATATATGCATATATCATCATCATCATCATCAGCTGTTACTAATCCACTACAGAGTAAAGGCCTCTGACATTTCCTTCCCCTTGTGTCTGGTTATGGTCTTTCTGTGCCAATCCACACCTGCAAACTTTCTTGGTTCGTCAATCAATCGTCTTCTCTTCATTCTCCTGCTTCTACAATATCTAGAGACCTATTCTGTTATTGTCTCTCATTCTCGTTTTATGTCCTGCCCATGTCCATTTCTTTTTCTTACCCGTTGTTAGAATATCATCTACTTTAGGTTGCTCTCGTATCCATGTTGCTCTTTTTCAGTATGTTATTGTTTTTCCGATCATTATTCTTTCCATAGCTTTGTGAGTTATATCTACGCTATGTTATAAGGCTCTAGTAAGGCTCCAAGTCTCCGATGCATCAGTTGATACTGGTAGGGTCATGTCATTAAAAAAAAATTTTTTTAGAGAATGTGGCATTTTAAATTTCATAACCTCATTTAGTTTACCGAATGCTCTCCATTCCGTGCTTATCCTCCTTTTAACATCGGTCTTGTGTCCTGGGGAGACACTTAATATCTGTCCTAAGTACGTAAAATCTTTAACAATCTCCAGAGTTTCGTCCATAACTCTTATATTGAACAATATCTTAGTATTACTCATATTCCTTTTCAGTCCTACATTTCAGCTTTTTCTATTTAAATCTTCTAACATATTTAGTAATTCTTCACCTGTTTTACAAAACACAACCATGTCATCTGCAAATATTAAGTTGTTATGGTAGTCCCCATACATATTAATTCCTATATTTTCCCAATCTAAATTCTTAAAAACTACTCCTAGACATGTTGTGAATAATTTAGGAGAGGAATGGTCTCCCTCTCTAACACACACAGACACACACGCACACACACAAACATATATATATATATATATATATATGTGTGTGTGTGTGTGTGTATGTATATATATATGCATATCTATCTATCTATTTATCTATTTATCTATGTATCTATCTACCTACACACATATATATATATATGTATATATATATATATATATATATATGTATATATATATATATATATATATATAAATTCCCGTATAAATTCAAAACAGGAATCACAGGTTATTAAGAGGAACCCCATATGAACTTTAAAAGTAATGTATACGGTAATTTGCACCTGGCATTAATAAATGATTTCTGTTTTCATTTCATGAAGCGCTTTTGAATAATTACTCCAAGCTCATTTATTTTCGTGTTGTCGAAATATGGAATTCATAATATCATAAATTCTTCATATAAAGCTTATGTTGATTGTAAATGTTATGAATATTTTCCGCAGTCTCTCGAGGCTTGCACAATGAAGAGGTTTTTTTTACCAAATGAAATAAATAAATTATTAAGTAAAAAGTAAAAAAAAATATAATCTTGGGACTATCATGAAGAGGGTTTTATGAATGTTTATATTTCATCTTTTTTATTTTTTTCAATTAAATAAAAAAAATATAAAAAGAAAATCTATGAGATTATCATTATCATATGTAGATTTAATTTTTTTTTCTCATCAATTTTCTATCTTGAAATATTTAAAACATATTTTTCTTAATTATTAAGTCTTTAATTTTTCATCGCTGGAAACAAATCTATAGAAATTTTTTATTTGAAGTTAAATGTTTCTGAAACTCATACATTTTGTTATTTCACTTCTCATCTTTATACAATAAATGCTGCTTTGCTTGAATGTCAAACGCCTTTAAATAACTAATTCATTTTTCTCTCTCATTTTTCTCACACCGTTAATGCTCTTGTATCTAATCCCGCCAAGTAAAACATTTCTAAACATTTTGTTAATCATTTTGATTTACTAAATGCTTCTTTGCTTGAATGTCAAACGCCTTCAAATAACTCATTCATTTTCTCTCTCATTTTTCTCACACCGTTAATGCTCTTGTATTTAATCCTGCCAGGTAAAACATTTCTAAATATTTTGTTATTCATTTTGATTTACTAAATGCTACTTTGCCATATGCCTTCAAATAACTAATTCATTTTTCTCTATCATTTTCTTAACATTGTTAATGCTCTTGAATCTAATCCTGCCAAGTCAAACATTTCTAAATATTTTGTTATTCATTTCTAAATATTTTGTTATTCATTTTGATTTACTAAATGCTACTTTGCCCAACGCCTTTAAATAAAATAACTCATTCATTTTTCTCTATCATTTTCTCACATTGTTAATGTTCTTGTATCTAATCCTGCCAATATTTTTAAAGTAAAAAAAAAACTCTTTATACATTATTTACCTTTGGATAAAATGTCTCCCGCCTTCCCCCACTACCTCACAAAAAAAAAAAAAAAAAAATTACAAATTAAGAGAAGATTAGAGGAATGTTGCAGTAAACATTGAAATGAATAGCAATGCAATGCGCGTTGTCTCAGAGCATTCTTGGACTAAATTTGGTTTGGGGAAAAGAGAGTT
>NC_090753.1:81047791-81050291 GCF_036898095.1 Palaemon carinicauda
AGAACACAATATTGATCGCTTTTCTTTCTTCCTTTCGGTAACTTCTTTTTATCAGTAAGCCTTGGATAAAGCTATTGAAAAAAGAATGATTTATTACCTTCCGTATTTCATGAGCAAAAATAAACTGTTTTTTTTTTTTTTTATCAAACAGGGAGAGTTAAATGTACTATGGTTTTCCACCCTCTTGGGTTAGAGTTCTATTGCTTGTGGGTAGACTTGGGCACAATATTTTATCCTATTTCTCTTCCTTTTGTTATTTTGAAGTTTTTATAGATTATATATAATAGATTTACTTCAATGTTTTTATTATTCTTAAACTTCTCTCATAGTATATTTCCTTATTTCCTTTCCTCGATGAGCTATTTTCCCTGTTGGAGCTCTTGGGCTTAAAGTATCATGCTTTTCCAACTAGGGTTGTGGCTTTGCAGGCAATAATAATAATAATATCAATGTTTTTATTGATCGAAGAATCAGTATGACAAAGTAGATATTACATTAAACTAATGACTTCCGAATCATGAATGAGATTTTTGTGCAAGAAATTTCCACTTCATTTATGTCATTTACTTTAAAAGGTATAAGCAAAGGTGTACATCTTAAATTTTCAGTTATATGAATATTCATTGGAATAGATAATTAAGTTTAGAGTTGAAATATTTTCTAGAATAGATTAGTCATTTCAGAATTCAAATCTTTACTGGAATAGATAAGTCATTTTAGAATTCAAACCTTCAATGGAATAGATAAGTCATTTTAGAATTAAAATCTTCATTGGAATACATAAGTCATTTTAGAATTCAAATCTTCACTGGAATACATAAGTCATTTTAGAGTTCAAATCTTCACTGGAATAGATAACTCATTTTAGATTTCAAATCTTCACTGGAATAGATAACTCATTTTAGAATTCAAATCTTCACTGGAATAGATAAGTATTTTTAGATTTCAAATCTTCACTGGAATAGATAACCCATTTTAGAATTCAAATCTTCACTGGAATAGATAAGTCATTTTAGATTTCAAATCTTCACTGGAATAGATAACTCATTATAGAATTCAAATCTTCACTGGAATAGATAAGACATTTTAGATTTCAAATCTTCACTGGAATAGATAACCCATTTTAGAATTCAAATCTTCACTGGAATAGATAAGTCATTTTAGAATTCAAATCTTCACTGGAATAGATAACTCATTTTATAGTTCAAATCTTCACTGGAGTAGATAACTCATTTTAGAGTTCAAATCTTCACTGGAGTAGATAACTCATTTTATAGTTTAAATCTTCACTGGAATAGATAACTCAATTTAGAATTCAAATCTTCACTGGAATAGATAACTCATTTTATAGTTCAAATCTTCACTGGAATAGATATCTCATTTTAGAATTCAAATCTTCACTGGAATAGATAAGTCATTTTAGATTTCAAATCTCCACTGGAATAGATAACTCATTTTATAGTTCAAATCTTCACTGAAATAGATAACTCATTTTAGAATTCAAATCTTCACTGGAATAGATAACTCATTTTAGAATTCAAATCTTCAATGGAATAGATAACTCATTTTAGAATTCAAATCTTCATTGGAATAGATAAGTCATTTTAGAATTCAAATCTTCACTGGAATAGATAACTCATTTTATAGTTCAAATCTTCACTGGAATAGATAACTCATTTTAGAATTCAAATCTTCACTGGAATAGATAAGACATTTTAGATTTCAAATCTTCACTGGAATAGATAACCCATTTTAGAATTCAAATCTTCACTGGAATAGATAAGTCATTTTAGATTTCAAATCTTCACTGGAATAGATAACTCATTTTATAGTTCAAATCTTCACTGGAATAGATAACTCATTTTAAAATTCAAATCTTCACTGGAATAGATAAGTCATTTTAGAATTCAAATCTTCACTGGAATAGATAACTCATTTTATAGTTCAAATCTTCACTGGAATAGATAAGTCATTTTAGAATTCAAATCTTCACTGGAATAGATAAGTCATTTTAGAATTCAAATCTTCACTGGAATAGATAACTCATTTTATAGTTCAAATCTTCACTGGAGTAGATAACTCATTTTAGAGTTCAAATCTTCACTGGAGTAGATAACTCATTTTATAGTTTAAATCTTCACTGGAATAGATAACTCATTTTAGAATTCAAATCTTCACTGGAATCGATCAGTCATTTTATAGTTCAAATCTTCACTAGAATAGATAAATCGTTTTAGAGTTCACATCTTCACTGGAATAGATACATCGTTTTAGAGTTCAAATCTTCACCGGAATAGATGAATCTTTTGAGAGCTTTTGCCCGTCAAAAGTTAAAAGACTAAAGCCTCTTAGATACAGAAAACGTTAGCCATTTTACGTAACAGAAAGTAAATTGATTCCATAACATCTTCAGAGAAATAGTTCCAGAAGATTAATATTCATCTCTCTTAAGATTACGTACAGTGGATTTGAAATAAATCTTTTTATAGAATAGATCATC
>NC_090753.1:81058731-81073731 GCF_036898095.1 Palaemon carinicauda
ATCGATAAAAATAATAACACATGAATAGAAGGGACCTAATAAAATCAAGCTAAACAAATGGCCATTTTATCAAGTACATAAGGCTAATCTCTCTTTGAGAGAGAGAGAGAGACGAGAGAGAGAGAGAGAGAGAGAGAGAGAGAGATGAATTCTAATATCCTTCACATTTAGGAATTAATAATTTCATTGTAATATGCAATCAAATATGATTGAATTTATGATGATACCCAAGAGAGAGAGAGAGAGAGAGAGAGAGAGAGAGAGAGAGAGATGAATTCTAATATCCTTCACATTTAGGAATTAATAATTTCATTGTAATATGCAATCAAATATGATTGAATTTGATGATAACCAAGAGAGAGAGAGAGAGAGAGAGAGGGAGAGAGAGAGAGAGAGAGAGAGAGAGAGAGAGAGAGAAATAAGATTTCTAATATTCATATTTAGGAGGTAATAATTTCATTGTAATACACAATTAAATATGATTAAATTTGATGATAACCGAGAGAGAGAGAGAGAGTAGGAGAGAGAGAGAGAGAGAGAGAGAAATAAGATTTCTAATGTTCACAATTAGGAGGTAATGATTTCATTGTATTACACAATTAAATATGATTAAATTTGATGATAACCAAGAGAGAGAGAGAGAGAGAGAGAGATGAGAGAGAGAGAGAGAGAGAGATTCTAATATCCCTTAGCAATTCGTAGATAATACTTTTCATCGTAATAAATTAATCAAATTTAAGATCCTTCCAATAACCGTTCAAATTAAATTGAATCTCAAAAGTAGCCAAAAATTTCATTTAGTGTCTGAAACGAATAATTATGATTGAATTTACATATGATTTATCAATTACAAAAAACGTATTTTGAAATTCCCCGACGTCGGTAATTCTTATCAAATCTATTATATGGTTCTATGATTATATTAGGCCTATTCCCATTTCACTGAAGAGGAGAAGATATTTATTCTTAAGGATTAGTTTGATGTCTCTATTAGGTTAAAAGTTGGTATAATTTGCAACTAATTTTCGTTTTATGAAATTTCGTGAACAAGATTATTTTATGGCTGATCGTTTTCTGTTGGGTATTTCCTTCGAGTGAGTTTTTATTTAATTAAGGGGTACTTTATTAGATTTCATCTCAGTATAACTCTTACGAGTTATTTTGTCTATACTTCTAAGTAAAAATATTTTTCATAAGATATTTTTCTATACTTCTAAGTAAAAATATTCTTTATAAGATATTTAGAAAATTATATAAATACACCTAAACACATACAGTACAGACTCTGGAATATACAAGTTTGTTTGACTGGCCATTCACTAGAGCTCGATTCACACATTCCCGATTATGGCTCCCGATGCTGATTTTTTGCTCCATCGTAACAAAACGCCGATTTTCCTCGATTATGTGCAATTGGAGGGCCATGCCGAAGGTCGAAGTCACAGGCCGAAAATCTAGAATCATCGGGGACCACGCTACGACTGTATACGACTGTCAAATCAGCATTACGATTATGTTTCGATGACTGTAAAGGTTTACGATGATCGGCTGTGTGCTAGGGAAATTAGGCCACGCCCCCTTAACGATGTTCGGGAAGTTGCACGATCGTCGTAAGAGGCGATTCGATTTTCGGCAGCCATTCAATAATCAGGACTTGGCTGTCATCTAATCAGTTTTTATGAATCCTGCAATCCTTCAGAACGAGAATTTACTGACAGCAATTCTTAATTACTTGGAGGCTATAGAAAACTTGGGATTAGGACTGGCACTGCATTGGATACTTCTATCATTTTCCCTTTGCCTACACAAATTGAATAGTCTGGCATATTCTTTACATATTCTCCTCTGTCTTCATACACCTGACAACACAGATTACCAAAAATTCTTCTTCACTCAAGGGTTTACTGCACTGCCACTTTCCTCTTGGTAAGGGTAGAAGGGACTCTTTAGCTATGGTAAGCAGCTCTTCTAGGAGAAGGACACTCCAAAATCAAAACCGTTGTTCTCTAATCTTGGGTAGTGCCATAGCCTCTGTACCATGCTCTTCCACTGTCTTTGGTTAGAATTCTCTTGCTTGAGGGCACACTGGAGCACACTGATTCTATCTTTTTCTCTTTCATTTGTTTAGTTAAAGTTTTTATGGTTTATATGGGAGATATCTATCTTAATGTTACTCTTCATAAAATATTTTACTTTCCTTTTATCCTTTCCTCAATGGTCTATTTTCCCTGTTGGAGCCCCTGAGCTTATAGAATCCTGCTTTTAAAAGTAGGGCTGTAACTTAGCAAGAAATAATAATAATAACTTCACAAACATCTTGCTTGTTCTAACATATCTTCCGAGATTTTCGAACCACATACAAGTCGTTACGTTTACTGGAAACAACCTGCCTCGCAATCAGTTGGACGTGAGTTCAAAACCCGCTTAGGCTCGATAGTTTCTAATAGTGTCTTCAGCCTCACCAATCCCTGTGAGCTAGCGAAACCGATAGGTCTACCTCCTGAGTCATCAGTAGCCATTGCCTGGCGCTCCCTGGTCCTTGCTTGTAGATGAAGGTTGGTCTCTGATCGTATGAATATTTCAATCCGACTTTTAAACTTCACTCAGAAATGTAAACGGCCGAGGAGTGTAGATGTGCTGTACTTTGTTTTTATTAAGAAAGAGGAAATAAGGATTTATGATCTTAATTATCTAGCAAACGGTATTATTGGTAGCAAGTTTAGTATACAAATACACATTTATTTATATATATATATATATATATACATGTGTGTGTGCGTGCTTAAATACAAGTACACACACACAAACACAGACCACACACATACATCTATATATAGACATATATATATATAGTATATATATAGCATATGTATATATAAATATATAAAAAACAGTATAGCAATATATATATACACTATATATAATGTAATAAATATAAATATATATACATATATTATTTATATATATAGCCTATACTGTATGCATATATATATATATATATATATATTTATATTTATATATATGTATATATATATATGATTATACAAAGAAATATATCGTAGCTTTTCTATATAACCTATAAACATGAGAACCAATCAAACCCACATTTATAATGAGGAACGTTAACCACCCCATCCCCAAACCCAACTACCCTCCTGTTAAATCCTTACCCCCCCCCCCCCCACCTTCCCTAACCTGTTAAATCCTTACCCCCCCACCCCTCCCAACCCCGATCTGTTAATACCAAACGCCAATAGGGCATATGGAATCTTTGCATTTAAATTCGTATTTACGCACGCCTGCAAAACATCATGTTAATTGAATTATGGCCCAGTCCTCATTTTAGCATTCGGGGACTGCAGACACACCTAAGCGACTTAATTTGTCCGACTTCCGGAAATGTTACGAACCTTTGTTAGATTTAATTAAAGTCATATGAAATCAAATTACCGAAGATCTGTTCATTAAAGCTTCATTGCTGGGTTAATTACTCAATCCCTTTGAAGTGATGATAGAAAGAATGGCTCTCTCTCTCTCTCTCTCTCTCTCTCTCTCTCTCTCTCTCTCGCTACGATATGGATTATTTTGACTGTTGTTTCGCTTGCTCCTGTACACAAATGTACAAAGATAGGCAAATATATATATATATATATATATAGATAGATAGATAGATAGATAGATAGATAGATAGATATATAGATATATATATATATATATATATAATATACACATATATATTATATATATATATATAAATGTATATATACAGTACATATATATACATATATATATATATATATTATATATATTCAGTATACATATATACACACATATATATACATACATGTATATATATACATATATGTTACTGTATATATAATATATATATATATATACATACAACGTTATATCTTAAACAAACCATTTGAAACGTTTCCAATAAACTTTCGTTTAAACAGAATTCTTTTATCTCTCTGTATTTATCAAAATGCAAACAGCATTATCACAGTTTTGCTTAGGTAACAGCTCTCTCTCTCTCTCTCTCTCTCTCTCTCTCTCTCATGATCATCTTGCATACGAGGGGCATTATGGGAAATGACTGCTCTCTCTCTCTCTCTCTCTCTCTCTCTCTCAAGGCGAGACGAATTTCACTCTCTCTGATTGGCTAAAGCGGAAGCCAATGACATTGAAGGAAAGCAACTCTTTGTCCTAACGAAGGCTTTAGCGCTTTAAGTAATTTCTCAAGACGTTGCTGATTTCACTTCTTGGCTCAGCTGAGATGGAAAAGAAGCTTCAGTCTTTCAGTAGTGATAACGATCATCTATTAAGATGTTAGTTCTGTTTTGAAATCTGAGATATCCTTTTAATTTAGACAATACTGATTACAGCAATTTGACATAAATGGTAATATGCGTAGTTTTATAACATCGTAGATATAATTGATGAGAAATAAGGTTTATATATTTTATTTTTTTTTATTTTTCAATTAATTAGATTTCACTGGTATGGTTATTTATAGATTTTTGTTTGTTATTTTAAATAGTGGTACATCTATATTTATCTTTATGTATTGTATTGAAACGTAATTTACCACTTTAATTCACTAGTATGGTTATTTATACAAATTGCATATAAACAAACATACACACACACACACACACACACACACACACATATATATATATATATATATATATATATATGTGTTATTTTAAATACTGGTACATCTACCTTTATTTACATGTATTTTATTAAAATGGATTTTACAACTTTAATTCACTAGTACGGTTATTTATAGATTTGTTTTTATTTTAAATACAGGTACATCTACCTTAACATGTATTTTATTAAAACGGATTATAGCAATATAACAATATCGGTACAGCTTATCTGCGTTTTTACGACACCGTTAATTCAAAATTAAACTTGTTCACTGTCATTATTCGGGTAAATATTTATTGATAATATTTGTTATGCTTCATTTCCAATATATTCAATATAAGAATATTTAATCAAAGCTACACTTAATAATGATATGTCGAATAGCATTGCTTCAATAAGAATATATGTACAGCTTTTGAAATCATTTGATTTTCAACATTTTTTTTAGGGCTTACTTTGATAATTTATTTAATAATTAATTCAAAACATTATCAACTTATAAATTAGACGTAGAGAGTAATCATCAATACTTAGATTTTACTTTATATTATAAATACTTATTATTTAAAAGTTTTATAAAGTTATAAAATATAAGTAGGTAGTAATTACCAACTTTTAAGTTTACTTTTATGATACATCTGATAATTCATTCAGATATTATCAAATTACAATCTAGAAGTACATAGTAACCAGAAATACTTTCTGGTCCTCCCATATACAAGATTCGACCCTTTGAAGATAATCGTCTCGCTCCGTTATCAAAGATAAGACATTTAATCCTTCGAGGATAATCGCCTCGCCCGTTATCATTGATAAGAGATTTGATCCTTTGAAGATAATCGTCTCGCCGTTATAATCATAGATAAGAGATTCAACCCTTCGAAGATAATCGTCTCGCTCCATTATCAAAGATAAGGGATTCAATCCTTGGAGGATAATCGCCTCGTCCATTATCATAGATAAGAGATTCGATCCTTTGAAGATAATCGTCTCGCCGTTATAATCATATTTAAGAGATTCAACCCTTCAAAGATAATCGTCTCGCTCCGTTATCAAAGATAAGGGATTCAATCCTTCGAGGATAATCGCCTCGCCCATTATCATAGATAAGAGATTCGATCCTTTGAAGATAATCGTCTCGCCGTTATAATCATAGATAAGAGATTCAACCCTTCGATGATAATCGTCTCGCTCCGTTATCAAAGATAAGGGATTCAATCCTTCGAGGATAATCGCCTCACCCATTATCATAGATAAGAGATTCGATCCCTTGAAGATAATTGTCTCGCCGTGATAATCATATTCAAGAGATTCAACCCTTCAAAGATAATCGTATCGCCCGTTATCAAAGTTAGGAAATTTGATACTTCGAAAATAATCATATTGCTCTGTTATAAAAGATGAAGGATTCGATCCTACGAAGGAAATCGTATCGCTTCGTTATCAAAGAAAATGAATTAATTCCTTCGAAGGTAATCGTGTCGCTCCGTTATCATAGATAAGGAATCAAATCCCTTAAAAGTAATCGTATCGCTCCGTTATCAAAGATAAGGGATTTGATCCTTTGAAGCTTCGAAGATAATCATATTGCTCCATTATAAAAGATAAAGGATTCGATCTTACGAAGGTAATCGTATCGCTCTGTTACCAAAGATCATGGATTCGCTCCTTCGAAGATAACCGTATCGCTTCATTATCATAGATGAAGCATTCGATCCTTCAAAGACAATTGTCTTGCTCCGTTATCAAAGATATGGGACTCGATCCTTTGAAGAAAATTGTATCGTTCGATTATCAAAGATAAGGATTCCATCCTTCGAAGGTAACCGTATTGCTCCGTTATCATAGATAAAGCATTCGATCCTTCAAAGACAATTGTCTTGCTCCGTTATCAAAGATATGGGACTCGATCCTTTGAAGATAATTGTATCGTTCGATTATCAAAGATAAGGATTCCATCCTTCGAAGGTAATCGTATCGCTCCTTTATCATAGATAAAGCATTCGATCCTTCAAAGATAATTGTCTTGCTCCGTTATTAAAGATAAGGGATTTGATCCTTCGAAGATAATTGTATCGCTACTTCATAAAATTGTTTGGCTATTAGAATTCTCCGTTCGCAGCTGAGAAAGATTGGACTTTTCAATTGGTTAGCTGTGGCATTTGCAAATTTTTCTGGATATATTAATGGTCTTCTCGGGGAGGCAATGCCTTGGGAAAAGATACGTTGTCTGGCAGACACTGGTTGCTATGGAAACCGGTTTAAGAGGGGAGTAAACAAACACAGAAACGATGCATCAAATAACATAACAGAGATTCCTAAATATTGATAAGACAGATGTGTGAAGAGAAATAGATCTCATGTATAAACAGACTCGAGATGTTTGCCGAAACGAGCATTCAAATTGAAAGAAGCAAGGAGCATTTGAATAAAAACACAAAATAGGTGATTGACCTGAGGAACGAAACTGAAACATTTGTTTATATTTAATGATTCAATACAATTGCTTGAACAAACAAATAAAGGCAGAAGAATGTGATGAATATATTATAACTACTTTAAGAAATCTTATTATTATAATCATGTGTATGAGGAAACTAGCTGCGGAAATAAACATTTACTAATCAGATATATTGTATATGCATAAACAGACACATCAATAGATAAACAAGGCCGGAAGGTGTATAAACAGGCATTAAATAAACAAAGGACCTTAAACATGGAATCGATGTATAAACAGATACAGACTGCGTACACAAACTGGTATGAAATAGATAAACAGATCATGAATAGAAACGTAAATACAGCACGCATAGGCATGACGAAAATACGAAAATTAATCAATGAAAATGAACGACTTAGAGGTTTTGAATTTCGGGGAATAAATGCAGAATTAAGCGACTTATTGTTTATTGGCAAATAAACACAATAACTGTCTAAAGTTCAAGTGATGGATGGCGGTCAAGCAAAAAGAGGGTATATTTCCAGTGTGTAATTAAATACAGGGTGTTCAAAAAGTTTCTCTTCAGTGAGCAATCGAGGACCATTACGCAAAAGTTGTTTATCGTTCAACACATACTGCGGAGAGATCTTTTTTAACACCCCGTATATACTTACAGGAAAAAAGATACCGTACTATTTTTATCTCATGGAAAACTCATTTCAGAGTTTATTACAAACGCGAGTTTATAAACCAGAACTATAATGAAAGAAATGTCTCTAAATACATTAACCTTTCGGTAGTCGTTCAAAATATTTACAGCGGAGATTTTTTTAACACCCTGTATATATTTAAAGAAAAAAAGGAGATGTATTTTTATTTCATTGTAAACTCATCTTCTAAGATAATAGGATATACAAAATTTATAAAGTACAACTATTATAAATGGAATAAGTTTCGAAATACATTATGCTTTTATATACAATAAAAATAAAGTATTTGCTTGGATGCTGAAAATATTTTTGTTTGAAAAATTTTTCAAGCATAAATAAGAGATTATTCGTTAATGGCTTGTAAAATTTTATATTTTCATATGAAAGGATTAAATCTCCGATGGATTAATTCTTGTTTTATGGAAGAGGATGGTCTACATTGAGAGAGAGAGAGAGAGAGAGAGAGAGAGAGAGAGAGAGAGAGAGAGATTCCACAGAGGAAATTACATCAATATAATAAACACAAGACATGTAAAGTTTGATTAAATAAGTTTATTGTACAATTAATTCAATTTCTTTTTGATTCTAAATCCTTTCAAATCATTAGAATGTTTTAATTTACTTACTTTCCTAAAGTTAATTGGATTAAAAGGACCCATTAAGCTCTTTTAATTGATGATTTTAATCAAGCAATGGAATCACATTTTCGTGTCTCAAGACATTCCATTGTAAGATAATTAATTTTATAGCATAATTTTCATATGAGAGAAACTATCAAATTGCTTTCCCGTTTATTCTAATGCCCATCTATTGATTTCACATGACCCCACTTGTTAAAGCGGGGCTCGAACTCTCGTCCAACAGAGTGCTAGCCGGGTGGTTTCCAATAGGCGACCACAACACTGATATTTATCATTCTTCTTCTCTAGCCTCCTGGCTAGTACAGTGATAACGTGTTTGTCTCGCATTCGCGTGGCAAGAGATCGAGTTTAAGCTGTTTACTGGGGAGGCTACTGCTGTGGTAGGGCACCACAGTGGGGGGTTGGGCTTGCCCGGCTGACGTTCTGGTGAGCATCTATTCTGATGGAACTGGAACTGAAATCAGACTTCTTTAACCTTTAATTCATAATTTCTTTACAACCTTTAAAGGTGTAAAGGCCGCCTATGAATGGCAGAGGTAAGGAACAGTGACATTGTTCCTAACAAGCTGGACAATGCCCTTGTAGACTGACTATATATCAAATGATCAACGGCCAAGATCCCTCTTCACCCAAGCAAAGACCAGGGAGGGCAAGGTAATGGCTCCTGATGACCCAACAAGTTAGACTTATAGGCTCCCCCAAAACCCCCAATCCATAGCTCACAAGGATGATGAGGTTGCAGATACTAAAGGAACTAACGAGTTTGAGCGTAACTAGAAACCCCGTCTGGTGATCACCAAGTAGAGACGTTACCAGTAAGGGCAAAACAATAATAATAATAATAATATTGTTAAAATTTTTGTCCCTCTGTACCATGGTCTTCCACTGTCTTGGGGTAGAGTTCACTTGCTTGAGGGTACACTCGGGCACATATTTGTTCACCATTTTCCTTATTTTGTTATGCGAGTTAAAAGAAAAGTCTGGGAAGTATTGAATGTTTCCTCACAATTAATTTATAATTACTTTTCTGAGTTATATCTGAGAATATATTTAAGTAAAACTTAGTGAATTGTACCTCTAACAGATGAAAATGGTCTTTTGAAACCTGTATATTTCATATCCCAGAAATGGAGTAAAGAAATATTGATTACTCGACAGAAAAAAACACATTACTGGATATTTCCTTTTTTAACTTACACACTTACAGTGTAAAAAATATAAACTATATTCAGTTCTTATATACTATTCTTTATAATTATTTCAGCTACACCAAACGCCCCTTTAAAAAAAAAACTAAACTTTTGAATCAAAGTTTAGAACAAGATAAATTATGGACTTGATCGTAAAGTTGACAGTTATAGCTTTCAGTAATCTTATCAGTTGCAAACTTGCAGTGATGTGTCATGTTGGTCATAATATTGCACTATTATAGTATAAATTAAAACTTTAAATAAATATCTTTAATTTTATTAAATTTTATTATTCATATGTTTTCATATACTGTATATATATATATATATATATATATGTATATATATATATATATATATATATATATATATACACATATGTGTATATATATACATATATATATATATATATATACATGTGTGTATACACTCTCTCTCTCTCTCTCTCTCTCTCTCTCTCTCTCTCTCTCTCTCTCTATATATATATATATATATATATATGTGTGTGTGTGTGTGTATATATATTATATATATATATATATATATATTATATATATTTACATATATATACACATATATATAATGTATATATATCTATATATATACATATATATATATATATATATATATACCATTTCTGAGTGGGAATACCTTAACATGGTGAAAGTGTTTCCGTATCGCCATGATAGACGAAGCTATGCTAGTCACAGCCACCCATACTATTTTAGTTTACTCTGAGCATTCACACCAAAATCTCCCACCATCACCAATCCGCAGTGGCTAGTGTGATGAAAACTGGCCAAACCTCGATTGTGAATAAGTATTTTTTATATAAACTATAAAAACTTTAACAAAACAAGAAAGAGAGAAATTAGATAGAATAGCGTGCCAGAGTGTACCCTCAAGCAATCGAACTCTAACCCAAGATAGTGGAAGACCATGGTACAGAGGTGTACCAACCGTGTTTCACACAATTGTACATAATTCCTTTTGTATATATTATGCTTGTATCTTCGCTCCTCCCTCGCACTAAAACGAACATGAAAATTCCTGTCTGGTTTTTCCTCTCTGATATTGTCTGTCTTGAGAACTTGTCATGTCCTGTTGCCTTGAGGTTTTGTATATAAGGAGAGTGTTCCACAACAATATAGCTCAGTCGTTTCCAATCTGAATTTGATTTCACAACTCCTCTCTCGGCCCGTCACATTGGTGACCCCGAAAGTCGACTCGCTCCCACCGCCTTCCACCCCCACCCCCTCGCCCCTTCATCGTTGGTACTATGGCGGACTCTACGGCAGTTGGTGCTGCAGCCGCTCCATTCAAACTTTCATCGTTTGCCAGCGGAGAGGCGTTTGCTTGGTTTCAGCGCGCAGAAGTCCAGTTTCGTATCAGGGGCGTGACTCGCTCAACCACCAAAGCGGATTATGTTCTTGCGGCGATACCCGAGGACACCTTCCCAGAAATATCCAACTGGCTTTGTGAACAAGGAGACACCCCAATAGCGTATGACGACCTTAAATCATACCTTCTGCAGCAGTACTCGCCGTCGCCATCCGCCCGTATAGCAAAGCTTTTTCAGCTCTCGCAACAACCGTTGGGGGATCAAAGGGCTTCGCTTGTCCTCAGGGAAATGACCAGTATCGCTCGCCTTCAACCTGCCGCAGACGGCTCTCCTCGTGAGGTGAACCTACTCCGTGCCCTTTGGATACGCCGTTTACCTGAACCTGTGCGCGCTGCCATACCCGATATCGATAGTTTACCCATAAAGGACTTGATGGCCAAAGCCGACGCCCTTATGGACAGCCACTTCAAGACCTCCATCAACGCCTCCACCCCTGACGACGAGGATGCCTATTCAACGTCAACCAAAGCTGACATGAATGCCGTAGGACATACACGCCTACCCCGTGACGTGCCGAAGCGGCGACAAAGCCGCCCACCACCCACCAATCGCTCGCGCCCCAACAAACGACTTCTACAGCCACTTACTACCTCCCATCCGCCGCAGTTTTGCTACTACCACTTCAGATTCGGGGCAACCACGAAGAAATGTGCCAAAGATTGTCAGTGGCCAAAAAACGTGTAAGTAGGCCATCGCTTGTGGCGGTGGCCTCCCATGTTTCTAATCTTTTCTTTTTACAGGATGCAGGAACGGGCGTGCGATTTTTGGTAGACACGGGTGCTTGTCGTTCTCTTTTGCCAAGGAAACTCTTCAAGGCACAACGTAGTCTGTCTACATCTGCCGACGTCCGCTTGGTAGCTGCCAACGGATCTGCGATACCCACCTACGGTTACGAGAGCCTCACATTATCGTTTGGAAACGGTAAATTCAATTGGAAGTTTCTCGTTGCTGACGTCACAATGCCAATCCTCGGTGCGGATTTCCTCTCTCATTTCCACCTTCTGGTCGATGTCGCCCACCGACGATTGGTCAACGCAGACTCGTACTTGTCGACACCTCTTCAACCCGCCCCCTCTAACCTCGCTCTCCACATCAGCGCACCCACGGATGCCTACGCCCACCTCCTCACGTCGTACCCAGAAGTTTTCCGTCCAGAACTTCGCCAAACGCCCACGGTTCCTGCCAAGCACGGTATTTATCACCATATCAAGACGACGGGACCCCCAGTCTTCGCAAAATTCAGACGTCTGGCACCAGAACGATTGGCAGCCGCCAAACAGACGTTCGCCGAAATGAAAAAAAAATGGGCCTTTGCCAAAAGGCCTTCAGCCCATGGTCGTCACCCTTACACATCGTTCTGAAGAAAGACGGCTCCCTCCGTCCGTGTGGGGATTACAGGCGCCTGAACATGCAAACAGAACCGGATCACTACCCCCTCCCAAACATTGCCGATGTAACCTCCTACCTGCACAAAGCAAAGGTTTTCTCTACGCTCGACCTCCTGAAGGGGTATTATCAGGTGCCTATGAACCCAGAAGACATCCCCAAGACCGCCATCACCACTCCGTTTGGCACATACACCTTCAATTACTCCTGTTTTGGCCTTCGTAATGCTGGGGCAACGTTTCAACGTCTCATGGATGGCATCTTAGGGGACCTCCCTTTCTGTGTATGTTATGTGGACGACATACTTGTGTTCTCCTCCTCAAAAGAGGAACACCTCCGTCACCTGCGCATCGTGCTCGACCGCCTGCAACAAAACGGCCTTGTAGTCCGGTACGACAAGTGTACCTTTGGCACCAACGAAGTGTCATTCTTAGGGCACCGTATCACTCCTGAAGGAGTCCATCCCCTCCCTGAGAAGGTAGCAGCCGTTCAGAATTTCCCAACGCCCTCGACCGTCAAAGCTCTGCAGGAATTCTTGGGCATGATCAACTATTATCACCGTTTTCTGCCAGCCATTGCCGCCACTCTTGCTCCCCTCTACGCCTCCCTCAAGGGCAAGCCAAAGGACCTGAAGTGGGGTCCCCTTCAAGAAGCAGCCTTCTGCAATGCAAAGAAGGCCCTATCAACTGCTGCGGCTCTCACTTTTCCTATCTCACACGCCCCTCTCCTTCTCTCCACCGATGCCAGCGACGTCGCTATTGGAGCAGTACTCGAGCAGGTGGTCAAAGGCTCGCCCCGCCCATTGGCCTTCTTCAGCAGAAAACTGTCCAAGGCAGAATCGGGTTATTCTACCTTCGATCGAGAATTGCTGGCGGTGCACTTGGCTGTCCGTCACTTTCGCCATTTCTTAGAAGGTACGCCCTTCGTCATTCGCACAGACCACATGCCTCTGGTGCACGCCTTCACTCGAAAGTCTGACGCCTGGTCCGCCCGTCAACGCCGACATCTCTCCTCCGTGGCTGAATACAATTGCACCCTCCAATACGTCCCTGGGAAAATGAATCCCGTTGCCGATGCCCTGTCAAGAAACACGTTGGCTGCCGCTCAACTGGGATTGGATTACAACGCCCTGGCTGAAGCCCAACGACAGGATCCAGAGTATCAAGCTTGTAGGACATCCTGCACGTCCCTCCGTTGGGAGGATTTTCCCCTCGAAAACTCCAACACCACCCTCCTCTGTGACGTCAGTACTGGTAGACCGCGACCTTGGATTCCTGCTCCCATGCGCCGACAGGTGTTTGATTTCATCCACGGCCTTTCACATCCCTTGTGCCGTTCTACTGCACAGCTGCTGAAGGCAAAGTTCATTTGGCACGGCATTTCTAAGGATGCTAAGGATTGGGTCCGTGCCTGTACTTCTTGCCAAACTTCCAAAGTACATCGACACACGGATTCAGGAGTGGGCACCTTTCCTCAACCTCAGCGTCATTTCGCACACATTCATGTCGACGTTGTAGGCCCCCTACCCCCATCACAAGGACTTCGTTACCTGTTTACCGTCATCGACCGCTCCACTCGTTGGCCTGAAGCCATTCCCATGGAAACTGCAACGTCCGCCTCATGTACATCTGCCTTACTCTCTGGATAGATTTCAAGATTCAGTATCCCTGAGCATATTACTTCTGACAGGGGAACCACTTTCACCTCTCAATTATGGACGTCATTAGCGAATCTCCTGGGCATCACCCTACATCAGACAACGGCCTACAACCCCGCTGCCAATGGAATGGTTGAACGTTTTCATCGCACCCTCAAAGCAGCTTTGATGTCCCGCTGCAGGGATTGCAACTGGTTTACTCAGCTTCCCTGGGTCCTCCTTGGACTAAGGACCACTCCTAAAGACGCCCTCGACGTCTCGGCAGCCGAAATGGTGTATGGCGACCCGTTGGTCGTCCCTGCCGAGTTTTTTCCTTCTACAACCTCCTCCGACGATCTCCAGCGCATACGTCACGTCGTGGGAAAATTTACTCCGTGCCGCCAGACTTACAAGACCCCAGCGAAGCATCACATACCAACGGACTTGCACTCCGCAACGCACGTCTTCCTGCGCAACGACACCAGCAAGCCACCGTTAACGCCCCCTTACACGGGACCTTTCCTTGTGATCCGACGCAGTCCGAAAGCATTCCTCCTAAACATTCGGGGCAAAGAAGACTGGGTCTCCATTGATCGTCTAAAACCTGCTTATCTTCTGCCAGATGACCCGCCTACAGTTCGCCTCTCTAGATCAGGGCGTCCTATTTAACATGTACAGTATGTAATTTTTAGGGGGGGAGCCATGTACCAACCGTGTTTCACACAATTGTACATAATTCCTTTTGTATATATTATGCTTGTATCTTCGCTCCTCCCTCGCACTAAAACGAACATGAAAATTCCTGTCTGGTTTTTCCTCTCTGATATTGTCTGTCTTGTGAACTTGTCATGTCCTGTTGCCTTGAGGTTTTGTATATAAGGAGAGTGTTCCACAACAATATAGCTCAGTCGTTTCCAATCTGCCTTTGAT
>NC_090753.1:81091231-81101231 GCF_036898095.1 Palaemon carinicauda
TTTTGTGATCTACCAGACTAGTCCTTGTTGCTGTTCTCGGGGGAGGATAAGTTCTTCCCTTGGGAGTAGCAACGCCTTCCTTGCTTTGGTGCTCTGGGAGCTGGCAAGTATTGCTGGCCTTTCCCCTTAGATCTCCCTTAGGCTAAGATAAGTTTCTTGGCTGCGGATGATCTGTCACTAAAGCAAGGTTGGCAGGACCCTCTTGTCCCTTCCCCCTCTTTCTTCGTAATGGCCGAGCCATTACTGTACTGTACGTCGTTCTACATCTGGACCTAGTATAGGTTAGGATGTGGAATTGACTCAGCCCCTTGCCGGCCGGCAGAGCTGCTGGCCGGCAGGGGTCTTACTGTACTGTACGTCGTTCTACATCTGGACCTAGTATAGGTTAGGATGTGGAATTGACTCAGCCCCTTGCCGGCCGGCAGAGCTGCTGGCCGGCAAGGGTCTTATGTTTTCGAGTGGTGCCCGGACCTTTCTTGGTCCCTCATCCATGCCTGCCGGCAGAGCCAGACGGCATTGGTCAGGAAGCCTGAATTAGTTTCTCCCCTTCCTTATATGCACTCTTTCGGTTGCCGGGCTTGGAGGTTGTGTACACTCTTATCCCGGCATCCATTCTATTTTTCTTCTAGTGCTGTACCTGACCCGGCTGCCGGCCTCATAGGCCGGCAGCCGGGCAGGTGTAGTCCTCTGGTTCTTTTGCTGCCGGCTGGCATCGGTCTTGTACCTTTGCCGGCCGGCTTATGTCAGCCCTTGTCTGCCGGTCACCAAGAGTGTGGCCGGCAGCTGGGTACTACCTTGTGTAGTTGCTGGCCGGCAGCCATTGCCGGCCAACATTGGCTGTTACCGGCCGGCAGTTGCTGCCGACCGGCACAGGCATTTGAACCAGAGTGCTGCCGCCCTATAGCTGTTAAGTAGTATACTTCAAAGCTAGTTGTGGTGTGTGCCGGCTGGCAAAGGCAGGCCGGCACACATCCCCCTATACTGTACTAGTATTCTTCAGTATAACATATACAGTAAGAAGAAAACTATGGTAAGGGTTTTGGTACAGCACTGTGTCTTCTAACACTATTGTGTTTTCTTGCACATCCCTTTGCTGTTGCCCTCTGATAGGAAGCTGAGTTCTTTCCTGTCTATTATCCAGGATTTTAAAATCATTGCTTAGGTGTGAGCTCCACCTGTTTCCTCTGGAAACCTTGCATTGGTTACTCTAGAAGAGATAAACCATTTTGATTTTATTATCTGGAAGGCTGCAACAACGGGTTGTGAGGGAAACACAAGTGTGTGTCTTTCCTTTATGAATTGTTATGCTATACTATGCATATCCAGTGATACATAGTTCACTTGATACTCATGGAAATTTCTTCTCTTTACAGGAGGACCCTCCGAAGTGCGGAAATGTTTTCTGCAACGTCCGCAGCAAGAACCTCTGCGGACATGAGTGTTGTAGGAGACACGCAGCATGCGCTGTCTCCAAGGATGATCTCCAGTATTGGGACCCTCAGGTATGTACTGTATGCACTAACCTGATTACTGAGGCTTTTGACTCCCCTAGAACGGCGGAATCAAGGGATATAGCAAGGGAGAAGCTTCGTACTTGGGTAAGGGGCTTCAAGAAGAACACCTCTGGCCCTTATCTTCCAAGTGAGAAGATGAGGGCGTATCTTTTTCCCCAGGCATCAGCTGATGCAGTGATTCCCCAGCCTCAAGAGGAGATCCATCAAGATCAAGTCCAGGTGGACGTGGAAGTCGCAGTCGCGATGCAAGACATCCAGTTAGATGACAGGATGTCTGACCTGGACGAACGTTTGGAACAAGACCTCCTGGCAGAAGGTCAGGATGAAGTTCAAACCCCGGATGTCGTAGAGGATGAGGTCGACGAGGTGTCGGCTACTCCGGTTCAGATTCCGGAGCCTATCCCCTCAACATCGGCCGGTCTCCCAGTAGAACTGGAAACAGGCCCTCTCTTCGATTGTTGGAATGATCCAACAAATGCAGAAGGAGAATCAGGAGAAGGCGGCTGCTATGGAACTGCGTATGCAGTCCCTGGCAGAATCACGTGGGCCCCGGAAAAGGCTCAATGTGAAAGACCTTCCCTTATGCTCAGATGCTAACCCATGGAGGTATGCTGAGCACATGCCGATGACGACTGGAAAGATCGTCATCTCGGATAAGCTGGGTTCAGTTCCCCTAGAAGAGGTGGAATTCTGGCCCAGCAAGGCATCATATCCGGACTGCTATGTCCGGCTGAGAAAAGAACCAGCTTCAAGGGAGGAGACAGAGCCGAAGGAGGTCATAATTATGGACCACGCTAAGGCTCAAGCCCTACTTTCATCCTCGATGAAAGAGAGGGGCTTCTCTAACTCGAAGGTAGCTGCATTGAGCAAGAAGCTCCCTTCTTTTGTGTCCTCTCCTGCTAGAGCCTTCCCCTTTCTACAGAAAGGGTTTGCGGCTGTCCTAAAGGCAGTCGAGGCCGGCAAGCCTTGCCCCTCCCTGGAGGAGTGTAAACCCTTGTCGCTAGCCCTGCCTATGGACCACAAAGACTGGAAGGATGTCCATCTGACATTCTCAGTGGGAAAGTTGGAGGCTGATATTGCCGGACGGCAATTCGGCGAGGACCTCCCCAAGCTGTCCGACTCTCTTTTACGAAGAGAGTTCGAGACAAAAGAAAGACTGGCTGCCTCAATGTCTCATCAGACTACTCTTGAGACGATGGCAAGTGACCCCAAGGTCCATGAAATGTTCATGGTAGTGGCTAAGTCTCACCTAGCCACAGTGACGAAGGACCTTTATGGCTTCGTCAAGGCAAGGAGAGCTTGCAGGGAGTTCGTGTTCACCGGGGCTACGGTGAGACACGAGCCAAGGAAGTTAATCTCCTCCAACATTTGGGGAAAAGACCTTTTCCCTACCGATGTGGTCAAAGAAGTTGTTGATAAGGCCGCCGTGGAGAATAGAAACCTTCTCCAGAAGTGGGGCCTGGCTATCAAAAGAAAGTCTTCCCCGGATGAGGGTTCTCAACCAAAGAGGAAGAATATGAGGACTAGGCTACCGTCTCGGCCAGCCAAGCCTTTTAGACAGCAACAGCAACTGCAATTGCCATTGCCTCCAGTGCCCCAGATGGTGGCACAAACCCCGACTACTTTTCAGTGGGTACCCCAGGCTGTGCCAGGTCAGTCAACCACATTCACCCCAACGTTCGAAGGACAGTCTTCTTCCTTTCGTGCAAAACCTAGAGGAGCAGCCAGAGGCTCGTCTAGGCGCCCCTCAAGGGGAAGGGGATTCAGAGGTGGTCGTGGTCAGGGAGGCAAGACCTCAGGACGGCAGTCCAAGTGAAACGATACCGGTAGGAGGGAGACTGATGAAATTTTGGGATCGCTGGACCTTCGATCCCTGGGCCCAAAGCCTACTCAAGAATGGACTGGGCTGGAGCTGGTACAGCACTCCACCCCCGTGCCTTCGGTTTTTCCAACACTCCACCCCCGTTTTGGAGGAGTACGTTCAAGAACTGTTGGAGAAAAAGGTGATCCGAAAGGTGAAGTCCATCAAATTCCAAGGGAGGCTGTTTTGTGTTCCCAAGAAAGACTCGGAAAAGCTCAGAGTCATTCTGGACTTGTCGCCACTCAACAAGTTCATAGTGAATTGCAAATTCAAGATGCTAACACTGCAACACATAAGGACCTTACTGCCCAAGAGGGCATACTCAGTCTCTATAGACTTGTCAGACGCCTATTGGCACATTCCAATCAGCCGTCGACTCTCCCCCTACCTAGGGTTCAGGCTACAACGGAGACTATACGCCTTCAGAGCCATGCCATTCGGGCTAAACATAGCCCCAAGGATTTTCACGAAGCTTGCGAGCGCAGCTCTCAAACAATTACGCCTAAAGGGAATTCAGGTAGTAGCCTACCTAGACGACTGGCTGGTGTGGGCAGCATCCGAGACCGAATGCTTGCAAGATTCCAGTCAGGTGATCCAGTTCCTAGAGTACCTAGGCTTCAAGATCAACAGAAAAAAGTCTCGACTTTCTCCATCCCAAAAGTTCCAGTGGCTGGGAATCCACTGGGACCTTTTGTCACACAGTTTCTCCATCCCGACGAAGAAAAGGAAGGAGATAGCGGGCTCTGTCAAGAGACTTCTAGATTCCGAAAGGATATCAAGACGCGAACAGGAGAGGGTACTAGGCTCTCTCCAGTTTGCTTCAGTGACAGACCCAGTGCTAAGAGCACAGCTAAAGGATGCAACCGGAGTTTGGAGAAGGTATGCATCAAACGCGCGAAGAGATCTGAGAAGACCAGTGCCGCCTCGGCTACGTACTCTTCTCAGACCTTGGTCCCAAGCCAGACATCTAAAGAAGTCGGTTCTTCTTCAGCCACCTCCCCCGTCGATGACGATTCACTCAGACGCCTCAAAGGAGGGATGGGAAGGTCACTCTCATCGGAAAAAAGTCCAGGGGACTTGGTCCAAGCTATTCAGGACCTTTCATATAAACTTTCTAGAAGCTATGGCAGTGCTCCTTACCTTAAAGAAAGTCTCCCCGCGTCACTCGATCCACATAAGATTGGTGATGGACAGCGAGGTGGTTGTGAGATGCTTGAATCGACAAGGGTCGAGGTCACCACCTCTCAACCAGGTGATGTTAGCTATTTTCCGATTGGCGGAAAAGAAGAAGTGGTACCTGTCGGCAGTTCACCTTCAAGGAGTCCGCAATGTGACAGCGGACGCTCTATCCAGGTTCACACCGATAGAGTCGGAATGGTCCTTAGACGCAGGATCATTCTCCTTCATTCTGAATCAAGTCCCAGAACTGCAGATAGACCTCTTTGCGACGAAAGACAACAAGAAGTTGCCCCTGTACGTGTCCCCGTACGAGGACCCCTTAGCGGAAGCAGTGGACGCGATGTCCCTCGACTGGAACAGATGGTCCAGGATTTATCTGTTCCCTCCTCACAACCTTCTGTTGAGGGTCCTCAACAAACTGAGATCCTTCAAGGGGGTAGCGGCAATAGTGGCCCACAAGTGGCCGAACAGTATGTGGTTCCCCTTGGCGTTGGAACTACAGATGAAGTTTGTGCCGCTACCACATCCAGTTCTGACCCAGCGAGTCCAGAAGTCGACTGTCTGCGCTTCATTACAGAAAACCCGGACCCTGCAGCTCATGATTTTCTCGCCCTTGCGGTGAGAAAGCGTTTCGGGATTTCGAAAGCCAGCATAGACTTCCTAGAGGAATATAAGTGCAAATCGACTAGAAGGCAATATGAGTCATCTTGGAGAAAATGGGTGGCCTTTGTAAAGGCAAAGAATCAGCAGGAGATCTCAACAGACTTCTGCTTATCTTTCTTCATCCACCTCCATGGCCAAGGGTTGGCAGCTAACACGATTTCAGTGTGTAAATCTGCTTTGATGAGACCCATTTTATTTGCCTTCCAGATCGACCTAGGTAACGAGATCTTTAATAAAGTTCCGAAAGCCTGCGCTAGGCTCAGACCTTCAGCACCTCCAAAGCCCATCTCATGGTCTTTAGACAAAGTTCTTCATTTCGCCTCCCTGTTGAGCAATGAAGAATGTGCGTTAAAGGATTTGACGCAAAAAGTTATTTTCCTATTTGCACTCGCGTCCGGGGCCAGGGTTAGTGAGATCGTAGCCCTCTCGAGAGAGGCAGGTCGTGTTCAGTTCCTGGATGGGGGGGATCTGAACCTGTTTCCGGATCCTACGTTTCTCGCCAAGAATGAGTTACCCACCAACAGGTGGGGTCCCTGGAGAATCTGCCCTCTGAAAGAAGATGCATCTCTATGTCCAGTAGAATGCCTAAAGGTCTATCTTCGTAGAACTTCAGACTTCAAGGGTGGTCAACTATTCAGGGGAGAAACATCAGGCTCAAATTTATCTCTGAATCAACTCAGAGCGAAAATCACATATTTTATTCGCAGAGCGGATCCTGACAGTACACCCGCAGGTCACGATCCGAGGAAAGTTGCCTCATCCCTAAATTTCTTTAATTGTATGGATTTTGAACATCTCCGTTCATACACGGGCTGGAAGTCTTCCAGGGTGTTCTTTCGCCACTATGCGAAGCAAGTAGAGGAACTTAAGAGATCTGTGGTAGCAGTGGGTCGTGTAGTTAACCCTACTGTTTAACTCTGCGAGGAACAGTGGTCTTAATTGGGACGATTAAGTCCAGGGTGAGTGTGTAGGTACATACTGTACTACAAACTAAATGAGGGCACCAAGTGCCTACATAGACTGTTCCTTCTTTCAAAGGTGAACCTAGCATAAGTACAGACATGTGTGCCGAGCGTTTCTAACGCTAATGTGATTGATTTGTAATACAGACTTTTATGACTTGATACCTCGGTATCTTATTAAAGGGGCGTTTAATGGTTTTTCTTTCAGATAAACAAGTTCTGTTTACTATCATACTTATGCTTAAAGTTTTGGGTTATCCTCTTTTATATATATATATATATATATATATATATATATATATATATATATATATATATATATATATATTTGTCGTTAACCTGTCTGTTTATTGTCTGTCAATAAACTTGTTCTTGAGAACCTTGCGTCTCTTTCACCTGTGTCAATTTATTGGTATAATTGAGCATTTAATTCTATGTATCTTATCTGGGATAATTCTGATAGAATTGTTCTGTTATGCAAGCTATGTTGCATTGGTTTATGTAGTCCCCTAATGGGAGGACTCCGTCCCATAAAGGGACGAGGGCGGTTTTATTAGTTTCTTCCTATGCGGATATAAACCTTTGTCCAATACAAGTATTGTGCGGATTACTGGTCAATATATATTGACGCAGTGGTTCTATACAAACTATGCTTTACTTAATATAGGGCGAGACCACTATATTAGCTTGCCTAGTATTCATACATAGATATATGTACTCTTCGAGACTTTTCCAGAGTCTAGTAGGACTCTTCCCTGTAGGGGGCAGGAAGCTCTAACATAGTTTATAGTTAGTTGAAAAGATGTATAACGGTAACATCTTAGGTCTCTAGGTCTAGTCGACCGGGAAAAAATTACCTCCGGGGAGTACGGCACGTTCTGAGAATCCACAGATACAGTAATACTCTGGTACACTTCCATCAGGACGACATGGCTTGAGCCCAAAAAACGGATTTTGAGCGAAGCGAAAAATCTATTTTTGGGTGAGATGGCCATGTCGTCCTGATGGACCCGCCCTTGCCTTTCTAAGAAAGGGCTGTAGGACCCCTCCCTACATACAGTATCTGTAGCACCTCGTGTACGCTACAAGGAATACAGATGGCGCCAGGATTGGCGCCAGGCACGCATACGAATCGGGGGATAGGGAAGCCTTGGGAGCGGCTCCCCTTTTTCTTTCCCGAATTCGTATCTCGCCAATCACCTCCTACGAGACGAAATCTCTGTCCAGGATGTAGATTGCCATGTGACGTGTCTAGAATACGTCCTCTGATATGTCGCGATATCCCTTTCACGAGGGATACTCGCTCCAGGAGTTAGAATTCTGGTACCTTAAGGTAAATTCTCTGGGAATATCGCCGTAGTTGTAATATACCCTAGGAAGCTACCCTATAGGAACTTCCATCAGGACGACATGGCCATCTCACCCAAAAATAGATTTTTCGCTTCGCTCAAAATCCGTTATATATATATATATTGATGTAGTCGAGTTCATAAAGGATTGTTTTGACTAAAGAAAAATGTGATAATATTAATATGCATAAAAATATTAGTATTGAGGCCTAAAGAAAAAAAAAAGTATTTACAAAGGTTCTATGTGTAACAAGGGTATTATATGAGAATGAGAAAATACAGTATTCAGATATTAAAATGAATTGTGAACTAACTTTTCATTTATAGTTAAGACATTTCGTCATTTAGACAAATTACGAATTTCAAATCTACATAGCTATGTCTATCTATCTACCATATCTGTCTATCTAATTCTTATATTTGCTGAAATTCTATCTATCTAGACATTTCAAGAAATTCAATCTATCTATCTATCTATCTTTATAGACATAAAATATTTCAAACCTATCTATCAATCTATCTATCAACCTATCTATTTATCCA
Source organism: Palaemon carinicauda (assembly GCF_036898095.1). Classification (NCBI taxonomy): domain Eukaryota; kingdom Metazoa; phylum Arthropoda; class Malacostraca; order Decapoda; family Palaemonidae; genus Palaemon; species Palaemon carinicauda. Next base: position 81,099,303 of record NC_090753.1, read on the forward strand.
CACATTTTAAGAATTTCAAATCTATCTATCTATCTATCTACCTAGACATTATAAGAATTTCAAATCTAACTATCTATCTATTTATCTACTTATCTATCTAGACATTTTAAGAATTTCAAATCTATCTATCTATCTATCCATTTATCTATCTACCTATCTATCTATCTAGACTTTTCAAGAATTTCAAATCTATCTATCTATCTATTTATCTACCTTTGTATCTAGACATTTTAAGAATTTCAAATCTATCTATCTATCTATTTATCTACCTTTCTATCTAGACATTTTAAGAATTTCAAATCTATCTATCTATCCATTTATCTATCTACCTATCTATCTATCTAGACTTTTCAAGAATTTCAAATCTATCTATCTACTGTATATATCTACAGCACATATCTCTATCTATTTCAAAACAAACACACTAAATGTTTAAACTAAAACTCATCAATTAAAAACGTATTCTGAAGCAATTTCCCTCTCAAATACATTTATTTCAAACAGAAGTAAATCCGAAAAGGTCAAACTCGAATGTATTACTAAATGAACTGCTTCCAGGCGTTGGCTAGTAATCTACTTTCCACTGCAGTTCCAGATCAAATCTATTTTGTATCATTTTCCATCTGGCTGCCATTTCTAGGTTACGCAATGTACGCATAAGAGCGCTTAAGTCCATTTCTTTTAGCGAGGCATTTTTGTACCGACTCGCAGCGGTGCCCTTTTAGCTCGGAAAAGTTTCCTGATCGCTGATTGGTTAGAATGATCTTGTCCAACCAATCAGCGATCAGGAAACTTTTCCGAGCTAAAAGGGCACCGCTGCGAGTCGGTGCAAATATGCCTCACTAAAAGAAATGGAATATAGTTTTCCTGCACATATTATGATTTAAAGGGATACGCATTGTCTGTTTCGACTTTGTTGAGATGTGAGTACATTATCATATTATTTATGGTAATATCTTTTTTCCTGATTTCGTTGTGATTTTCTTTTTATTCTTGTTTACTATCTACCTCTGTTTGGTATTATTGATACTTTTATGATATTAATGATAATAATAATAATAATAATAATAATAATAATAATAATAATAATAAAAATTATAATAATAATAATAATAATAATAATAATAATAATAATAATAATAATAATAAAAAAATTAATAATAATAATAATCATAATAATACATACATATATACATACATATACATATATCATGAGGAAGTATAAGATATATATATTTATATATATACAGTATATATATATATATATATAAATATATATTTATATATGTATATTATACATATAAACATATATATACACATATATATGTGTAAATATATATATATATATATATATATATATATATATATATATATATATATTTACACATATATGTATAAATATATATATATACTATATATATAATATATATGTATATATATATAGATAGATAGATAGATAGATAGATAGATAGAGTTTAAGATCTTAAATTGTCTAATAATAAAAATAAAAATAATAATAATAATAATAATAATAATAATAATAATAATGACACTAGTGGTATTTATAGCAGTAGCAGTATTATTATTATTATTATTATTATTATTATTATTATTATTACTACTACTACTACTACTACTACTACTACTACTACTACTACTTACATAACAATAATAAGAAGACGCAAAATAAAATTAAATCAAGAAAAAAAAATCACAACAAATCCATGAAAAAAAGATATTACCATAAATAATATGATAATGTACTCACATCTCCACAAAGTCAAAACACACATGACTTCTCTCTTTAAAATCCTAAAATATGCAGGAGCACTACAGCTCGGATGTGTACATTGCGTAGCCTAGAAACGGAACCCAGGTGGAAAATGACACAATATAGATATGATTTGAAACTGACGTGGAAAAGTAGAT
>NC_090753.1:81113709-81118709 GCF_036898095.1 Palaemon carinicauda
GATATATTACAATGTGCAAACGTAATAACTCCCTTCAATAAATCCCTAAGGAATTAAAAGATATTAATAGAAGCTCCCTTACCAAACAGGTACCCGAGTCACTTTCTCTGTTAACTCGTATTATAGAATGTGCTAGTAGAAGTGATTATTATTATTATTATTATTATTATTATTATTATTATTATTATTATTATTATTATTATTATTATTATTATCATTATCATTATTATTGTTGTTATTATTATTATTATTATTATTATTATTATTATTATTATTATTATTATTATTATTATTATTATTATTATTATGCATTTAAAAATTATTATCTATAATATATAAAATATATCTTTCCCTAGGCATTTATAAATGAATTATTGAGGGTTTGAGATTAATATATTTCTATGCGAATATATTTATAAGCGTAAGTTTCCTTATTAGAAAATTTATATTTTAAATGCATTGTTTGAGTTACCCTGTAATTATCTATGAATATAAATTATCATTTAATTTACAATTGTATATGTCTGTTCTAGATCGTTTATAGTATTATATAACCCATGGTATTCACAATTTCCTTCATTCAGTATGTCTGTCTCTCTATATCTACCTGCGGTTGAAATTACCTAGAACTTATCCCGTTTTTTGTTGGAGAGAATAAAAACTATCACATAGCCCAAAGCACTCAATTATTTTACCAAGTAAACATTGTTCAATGCCCTTTGCCCATAAAAGAAAAGGCTATAATGCATATGTACACATACTGCAGTCAACGTATATTAGGTCTCTTGAAGCCAGCAAGAAGCAGGTAACTGTTTTTTTTACTGCAAGTGCTTTATATCATTAAGGAGAGTAAACAGATTTCTCTTAACAAGCTGGAAAACCAAGACCTTTTAACGACTGGAGTTTTCTGTAGTTCTGGGCTCATTAAAACCGTTTTCTATGGCCCAGGACACACTCTACTATTCTTACATGACGCTGCTTAAGAAAGCGAGTGAAAAATGGGTGTAGCCTACAATCCAATTCAAGCCAGTTAGAGGCTTTAAGAATCCTAAGAAAAAACTAAACTTGAATATGGGGGAATGCTGTAGAGCAGTGCGCTTGAATTTCATCCCATTCTCTGTAAAATTCCAGCAAATAAGATAATAGTGGTAAGAGAGATTGTTGACTAAAACACCAGATGTAACATTTTGGTAAAACTGTTCATTTATGAAAAATTTGTTAGCGTTTATCCATCCATATATCTATCTAGCTATCTATCTACCTCTGTATATATATATATATATATATATATATATATATATATATATATATATATATACATATCTATAAGTATATATATATATATATATATATATATATATATATATATATTTATATACATACATACATATACCAAGGCACTTCCCCCAGTTTTGGGGGGTAGCCGACACCAACAATGAAACAAAACAAAAAGGGGACCTCTACTCTCTACGTTCCTTCAGCCTAACCAGGGACTCAACCGAGTACAGCTGGTACTGCTAGGGTGCCACAGCCCAACCTCCCACATTATCCACCACAGATGAAGCTTCATAATGCTGAATCCCCTACTGCTGCTACCTCCGCGGTCATCTAAGGCACCGGAGGAAGCAGCAGGGCCTACAGGAACTGCGTCACAATCGCTCGCCATTCATTCCTATTTCTAGCACGCTCTCTTGCCTCTCTCACATCTATCCTCCTATCACCCAGAGCTTTCTTCACACCATCCATCCACCCAAACCTTGGCCTTCCTCTTGTACTTCTCCCATCAACTCTTGCATTCATCACCTTCTTTAGCAGACAGTCATTTTCCATTCTCTCAACATGGCCAAACCACCTCAACACATTCATATCCACTCTAGCCGCTAACTCATTTCTTACACCCGTTCTCTCCCTTACCACTTCGTTCCTAACCCTATCTACTCGAGATACACCAGCCATACTCCTTAGACACTTCATCTCAAACACATTCAATTTCTGTCTCTCCATCACTTTCATTCCCCACAACTCCGATCCATACATCACAGTTGGTACAATCACTTTCTCATATAGAACTCTCTTTACATTCATGACCAACCCTCTATTTTTTACTACTCCCTTAACTGCCCCCAACACTTTGCAACCTTCATTCACTCTCTGACGTACATCTGCTTCCACTCCACCATTTGCTGCAACAACAGACCCCAAGTACTTAAACTGATCCACCTCCTCAAGTAACTCTCCATTCAACATGACATTCAACCTTGCACCACCTTCCCTTCTCGTACATCTCATAACCTTACTCTTACCCACATTAACTCTCAACTTCCTTCTCTCACACACCCTTCCAAATTCTGTCACTAGTCGGTCAAGCTTCTCTTCTGTGTCTGCTACCAGTACAGTATCATCCGCAAACAACAACTGATTTACCTCCCATTCATGGTCATTCTCGCCTACCAGTTTTAATCCTCGTCCAAGCATTCGAGCATTCACCTCTCTCACCACTCCATCAACATACAAGTTAAACAACCACGGCGACATCACACATCCCTGTCTCAGCCCCACTCTCACCGGAAACCAATCACTCACTTCATTTCCTATTCTAACACATGCTGTACTACCTTTGTAGAAACTTTTCACTGCTTGCACCAACCTTCCACCAACTCCATATAACCTCATCACATTGCTTCCCTATCAACTCTATCATATGCTTTCTCCAGATCCATAAACGCAACATACACCTCCTTACCTTTTGCTAAATATTTCTCGCATATCCGCCTAACTGTAAAAATCTGATTCATACAACCCCTACCTCTTCTCTATATATATATATATATATATATATATATATATATATATATATATATACTGTACATATATATATATATATATATATATATACTGTATATATATATATATATATATATATATATAGAGAGAGAGAGAGAGAGAGAGAGAGAGAGAGAGAGAGAGAGAGAGAGAGAGATTCACGCTAAAAGTCTACGGATATCGCATTACATCTTTCACTTACACAAACATGGGTAGAGTATACAGTTTATATATATAATTCATATATATACACGCGTGTGTTCATGGGATTATGTGCGTACTTGTATGTCAGGAATGCATACTCACATGCATGGTATATCTCTTTTTGAAATATTTCAAACGATTCTATGTCCTTTTTTATAATGAAAACGGACATTATAGCAATTCATAAAATACCAAAATTGAACAATGCCGTCATAAATTCCATGCAGCATATAAAACAATCATCAGTGTTTTGGAGATTTTTTGGATGGAATAAACCTGAATATGTTGTACCGAAAGTGTACTTTTAAATTTCATATTTTACAATTTATATTCATATATATATATATATATATATATATATACATATATATATACATATACATATACATATATATATATATATTTATATTTAATATTTCAAGTTCTATATTTTATATTTGATATTCATATATATATATATATATATATATATATATATATATATATATATATATAGATATATGTATATACATATATATATATATATATATATTTATATATATAAATATATATATATATATATATATATATATATATATATATATAAATATATATTTAGTTATATTTATATTTTATATTCTAAAATTTATATTTTATATTATATTATCATATTTTACAAATACGTATTCCTATCTATTGTTACTTTGCTTCATTATTTTCTATTGTACATTTTTTTCTTTTTTATAAAATTAATAATACTTAAATATTTTTCTATGTGACTATGTGAATAAGCATTTTACTTTTTTTTAGACTAATAACAGGGTGGTACTAAAAATATACTACTACTACTACTACTACTACTACTACTACTACTACCACTACTACTACTACTACTAATTCTAATAATAATAATAATAATAATAATAATAATTATAATAATAATACGAAAATTAATAATAATTTATGTTCAAATACATATGCATTCATATACGAATGGTTTAAGGTTTAAACACAGCTCGTAAATGGAAGAGTAAAAGGACAGTGACATATGATGAGCTCCCAAGCCACCTCTCCACCCAGGCTAGGACCAGGGAAGGCCACGCAATGCCTGCTGATGACTCGGCAGATAGATATATAGGCTCACGCAAACATCATATCCTTAGCTCACAAGGATGGTGAGGTTGTAACCACACCACAAGAAACTATCGAGCTTGAGCAGGACTCGAATCCCAGTCTGGCAAATAGCTATAGTCAATCCTTTTAGCGAGGCAGATTTGCACCGACTCGCAGGGGTGCCCTTTTAGCTCAGAAACGTTTCCTGCTCGCTGATTGGTTGGACAAGATCATTCTAACTAATCAGGTAGCAGGAAACTTTTTCCGAGCTAAAAGGGCACCGCTGCGAGTCGGTCCAAATGCACCTCATTAAAAAATAATGAGTATAGTTAGGGACGGTTCCAATAGACCACCAGGAAAGCAAAATGACTTAACTGCCATCATAGTTGTCGAATGATATTCAATGGATATTTTTACGAAATGAAAAGCCTTTATCAATAACATAAATACAAACAATCAAAATGAAAAGAAAATTAGCATTATTGTTAAGAAAAGCAATCAAGTAAATATTCAAAACATTTTTATATATTTTTTTTGTAATCGTTCAGAAACGAGGAAGAGAAACGAAGGATGGATAGGTCAGCAAATTATAAGATTTCAATGAACATCTAAGCTAGGGAACCCATGGACACATTTCATGAAAACTATAGACTCATTTATAAACTTAAAAACGATTGAACTCACTTTTTTCTCTTGGAGTTATGCTCAATGAGTGAATGAACAATTGTCAATGAATTGTTTTGGAATACATACTGTATTCATAGATTTCATTTATTAATTACTGGAATAAGAAATAATTTTTCCGTCGCCTTGTTAGTTACAAAAACTATAAGACACAATGATGTTAAGAAGGTATTTATATTATTACTTATTAAAATTAC
>NC_090753.1:81128709-81131209 GCF_036898095.1 Palaemon carinicauda
TAAGTTTGGCTGAGAAAATATCAGTTTTAGAAAGAGAACAAAATGGAACTTTTTTTCTCTTAGCTCCTCCCGGCCAGACGAGAGATTCAACCGAGTTCGGCTGGTATTGCTATGGTGCCACAGCCCGCCCTCCCCCATTATCCATCACAAATGAAGCTGCATATGCCGCATCCCATGCTGCTGCTACCTCAGCGGTCACCAAGACGACTGGAAGAAATAGCAGGGCCTATCGGAATTGCGTCAAAAATAATTTATGGAAACTAGTAATGTTTCAGACATAATTTTTTTTAATTCAGCTGAAATTATTTTAGCCTATGAAGGGTTAGAGGTTTTGAAGGTCGCTCATGAATGGCAGAGGCAAGGGACAGTGACATTGCCATAGCAAGCAGAACAATACCCTAGACACTGACCATATATATTACATGATAAACGCCCAAGCCCCCACTCCATCCAAACTAGATCCAGGAATGGCCAGGCAATGACTGTTGATGACTCAGCAGATAGACCTGTAGGCTCCCCCAAAACACTCCATACCTTAGGTCACAAGGATGGTAGGATTGCATCAAACTGTGCAGCTGATTGATACTGAAATGCAGCTCGTCATAACTATAGTCAATTTCTTTTAACGATGCAGATTTGCACCGACTCGCAGCGGTGCCCTTTTAGCTCGGAAAAGTTTCCTGATCGCTGATTGGTTGGACGAGATAATTCTAACCAATCAGCGATCAGGAAACTTTTCCGAGCTAAAAGTCGGTGCAAATCTGCCTCGATAAAAGAAATGGACTATAGGTTTAATGATATAAGATAGGAAGTCTTATTTAAGATATTTATTACAAATAATATGTATTTCAAAATAAGGATATTGAATGTCATTGTACCAATCTTGATTTAAGCAATAAATGGGGTATATGAGCGTCAGTCGACTATGGTAGGTCGCACCTGAATTTTATGGGGAAAACGGAATTTAATAAACCAAATATAAATTTTTTTTATTGAAAGCCCTAGTGCTTGATACCTTTATAAGTTGCCTTTATCTATTTATTTATTTATTTATTATTATTATTATTATTATTATTATTATTATTATTATTATTATTATTAGCTAAGCTACAACCCTAGATGGAAAAACAAGATGCTATAAGTCCAAGGGTTTCGACAGGGAAAAAACAGCGAAGTGAGGAAAGGAAATAAGGATATAAATAATTTACGAGAGAAGTAAAGAACAAAATAAAAAAAAATAATAATTTAGGAACAGTAATAACATTAAAAAAAATATTTCATATATAATCTATAAAAAGAGACTTATATCAGCCTATTAAAAATGAAAACAATTCACTACAAGTTTGAACTTTTCAAGTTCAAATTATGATAGTTCTGTATATATAGATCACATTAATCCCTCTTCCATCTTTTTTCTTGAATCAGGAAATTTAAATACGCATATTAAACCATTATCAATATTCATACACGATTTAAGTTAGATAAACCATTTTTTATATTGATTAAACAGATAAACCCGGTGTAAAGTTTGAATAAAGATTTCGCAGTGAATATCTTGATTAAGGATATCAATACTTTATGCTCTGATAATACATCTCATAAATTCCTCTTTTATTCTCTTTATTTTCCCAGTAAACGAATGAGGTAAAAAAAAATAACCCAATAATTCAAATGTACTGTTGACAGTTTTACAGAAAACGGCACATTTATCATGATGCTCCTGGACGTTGCCTATGACACCGAATGAACGACGCGGATGAATTAATATAAACGTCAGAAAGACGTTTAAACATTACAGAGATAAATATAGTGAAACATCTTCATTAATGTATTACGTCATAGATTAATGATTTTAAAATCTCTCGTATTAATATTGCCTATTATAATGCAAGGCACTAGAAGAGTTGGAAGACCCAGGCCCACATGGCTGAAGACTATGAAGCGCGAAGTAGGATATGATGAATGGAGAAGTATTGAATTAAAAGCACAAGATAGAGACGACTTGCGTGAAAGCACAAGATAGAGACGACTGGCGAAATCTAACCGAGGCCCTTTATTATTATTATTATTATTATTATTATTATTATTATTATTATTATTATCATTACTTGCTAAGCTACAACCCCAAATTGGAAAAGCAGGATGCTATAAGCCATGGGCTCCAACAGGGAAAATAACTCAGTGAGGAAAGGGAACAAGGAAAAATAAACTATTTCAAGAGGAGCAACAATATCAAAATGAATGTCACTTTATAAACTATAAAAACTTTAACAAAACAAGAGGAAGAGAAATAAGATATAAGATAAAACAGTGTGCCTGCGTGTACCCTCAAGCAAGAGAACTCTAACCTAAGACAGTGGAAGACCATGGTACAGAGGCTATGGCACTACCCAATATTAGAGAACAATGGTTTGTTTTTGGAGTGTCCTTCTCCTAAAAGAGCGGCTTACCATAGCTAAGGAGTCTCTTCTACCCTTACAAAGAGGAAAGTGGCCACTGA
>NC_090753.1:81143709-81151209 GCF_036898095.1 Palaemon carinicauda
TTTTTTCTTTATAAGTGGAGTACAAAAACTTGAATTTCGTAATCCAATGGCGTATTATGAGTTATTTCAAAAAATTTAGGTTCATTAAAAAAATAAATTAATGCTAAGGTTTATAGAAAACAATGTTGATGTTATTTAAATATTACTAAGTATTCAAAGTTATTTCGTAGAATTTACTGCTCAGTTCATTAAAAAAATTAAAGTAATGATAAGGTTTATAGAAAACAATATTGTTTTTATTTAAATATTACTAAGTATTTAAAGTTATTTTGAAGAATTCAGTGCTCGGTTTATTAAAAATTCAAAGTAATGCTAAGGTTTAGAGAAAAAAAAATTGTTGTTATTTAAATATTACTAAGTATTTAAAGTTATTTTCAAGAATTTAGTGCTCGGTTTATTAAAAAATTTAAAGTAATGCTAAGGTTGAAAATAAACAATATTGTTGTTATTGAAATATTACTGAGTATTTAGAGTTATTTTGAAGAATTCAGTGCTTGGTTTATAAAAAAAAAAGTAAAGTAATGCTATTTCTTGTATAAAAAAACAATGTTGTTGTTATTGTATTTAAAGTTATTTTGAAGAATTCAGTGGTGGGTTTATTAAAAGTTTTAAAGTAATTTTAAGGTTTACAGAAAAATAATGTTGTTGTTACTGAAATATTACTAAGTATTTAAAGTTATTTTGAAGAATTCAGTGCTCGGTTTATCAAAAAAAAATTAAAGTAATACTAAGGCTTATAAAAAAAAATATGTTGTTGGTATTGAAATATTATTTAGTACTTAAAGTTGCTTTGAAGAATTCAGTGCTCGGTTTATTAAAATTTTTATGTAATATAGAAAACAATATTCCTGGCATTGAAATATTACTAAGTATTTAAAGTAATTTTGAAGAATTCACTAATAAGTTCATTTGAAAGTTTAATTTAATACTGAGAGTTATATAGAGAACAATATCATTGCTATTGAAATATTACTAAGTATTTAAAGTCATTTTGAAGAATTCATTACCAAGTTTATTAAAAAGTTTAATGTAATACTGAGAGTTATAGAGAACAATAGTGCTGCTATTGAAATATTACTAAGTACTTAAAAGCCTGTGCAAATGAATTAATTTTCACACATTGCTCTGTTTCAAATCACGCCTTATTGAGGAATAGCTATTTCAAGTTAGTATTACATTAAGTAAACGCTTTCCAGCTAAAAATTCTTCCAACATTTTGCTTCAATGTAGATCTATGGGGTCACAGAGAAAATAAATATAAAGTTACATTATAAATTTTAAACAACAAATTCTAAGCGAATTATCATTAGAATATATATATATATATATATATATAATATATATATATATATACATATACATATATATATACTGTATATATATATATATATATATATATATATATATATATATATATATATATATATTTTTTTTTTTTTTTGATAAGCGATTATCAACAAATATTTCTAGTACAGGCTATTGCAAAAATCATGATAATTTTAACAGACTTTATAAAACCATAGCCCATTGAGCAAGTCTTACCTAGCGATCTACTTGACTGGGGTTCAAGATCTGCTCAAGCTCGATAGTTTCTTGTAGTGTCTGCAACCTAACCTTCCTTGTGAGCTAAGGTTAGGTGTTTGAGGGAGCCTATAGCTCTATATGGTCATCAGCAGCCATTGCCTGGCCCTCCGTGTTCCTAGCTTAGGTGGAGAGGGGGTTTGGGCGTTGATCACATGTGGATATGGTTAGTCTCTAGGACATTGTCTTCCTAGCTAAGGCATTGTCACTGGCCCTTGCCTCTGCCATTCATGGGCAGACTTTAAACACCTCTGATTAAGCATTACCCTCTAATGGCATCTTAGAAAACAGACAGACAAACGGACAAGGCAATCTTTGTTGTTAGTGGCGTTGATCATAGAAGTTCACTTAGATATTACTTCATAAATCTCTTTAGGTAAAAACACACTTCATGTTTTACATGGTTTTCTTATTTTGTATATCAAGAAACATAAGCAAATACAAAAAAAAATAAGGTAGCTCGTCAATTTTCTTTCCTGTCACGCTGAGCGGCATTGCCAAACGTATGATTACTCAGTCTCATTCCGTCCCTCGGGTGGGTGGCCGAGCGTAATATAGGTTGAATCTGTGTGTATGTAAGTGTGCGTATGTATGCGTATCTATCTAAATACTTCGCAGTTATTTTTGACGGGTTGCGTACAATAGCCTGTTATTAAAATCTAAACAGTTCCATTTCAGGGAATACAAGAAAAATATGACAGTCCTTCTTATTACATCTCAAATCCTGGAATCTTTACATAAATAAAATGTAAAAGCTCTTTTAGAAGATCTTCAAAAGACCTACTCAAAAAAATCGTTCAAATCGCTGTTAATGATCATTAGCATGGTTGCTCGATCTATCATATTTCAAATTTTCGTAAAAAGTTCCTTTAGCTTCCTCTGAAGGTGTTGAAATTGCATTCGTAAGTCCAAAATCATTAAAACGATAGGACAATGTCAATCTTGAAATCTTTTCAGATAATCCAGGCTAATTGCTTAGTATCCAATATCAAGACTCTTGAATGCCTATAATCTTTAAAGCTGACGGTAAAATTTATAAGTCGATATCGTTCAACGAAACGGGATTGGCATAAGCTCATTTGGTTCACCACCAATCAGAGGTTACTATCCGTTGGTAAGATGCATCAGCCAATCAGGAATAACGAAACATTTGCAGTGATATCTTCTGCTGATATTTACTGTCAGTCCCGGAAATAGATTATACTTAGTAAAGTAATGTAACTATCAAATGGTATTTATAGGTCAGGACATAATGGCAATGATAGATATTGTAACGAAAAAGCTTGATATAAATATTTATCTATATCAATACTGCTTCATTTATAATGAAAACTAACAACATATGATTATACAAGTTTATACGATCTGACAAAAATACGGATAATTATTCATATAAATATGCACAAACACACACTAACTACTTGCTCTCCTACTACCTGAGGTACGAGAAGAGCTAAGCGAGACTGGTAAGATATATATATATATATATATATATATATATATATATATATATATACATATATATATATATATATATATATATATATATATATAAAATATATATATACATATATATATGCATATATATACATATACAGTATATACAAACACACACACCACACACACACACACATATATATATATAATATATATATATATATATATATATATAACCACTTGCTCTTTATCATTTAGGGAATATTAAATTATTCCAACACATCATCCACTACTTTTTCTCAACATTAATGACAAAATTCACCTGATTTCCATCAATAGAACAAGAGAGTTAATTCCTAAATAACAACCATGATTTCTGAGCAAATGTCACGAATCAATTCGCTATTTGGTTAACGGGCGAAGGCACATCACCCCCCCCCCCAACCCCCCAGCCCCAAAATTAATGGGCACTCGCCTTCATTTGCATGTGACTGTGAAAGTGCCTGTAATGTCTAAAATGATGCAACCACTAGTCTGTTCTGCCTAAACCATTAGAGGTGTGCGACAAGACAAGTCTAGCATGAAATCATATAATCTCTCTCTCTCTCTCTCTCTCTCTCTCTCTCTCTCTCTCTCTCTCTCTTTATATATGTATAAATATACAGTATATATATATTTAATTTCCTTTCAGTATGATTCATTTTGTTAGATTCTCAAATTAAATGTAAGGAATGTTTTGCAAATAACCTTTTGGTAAACATTTACTAAGAGTATTATGTATTCAATTAATACACTTTTCATAATCCCTCTCCAAGTAAATCTGTTTTCGAATTGTTTTAGTGCCTATTATATATATATATATATATATATATATATATATATATATATATAATTATATATATGCATATATATTATGTATATATATGAATAAATAAATAAATAAATATATATATATATATATATATATATATATATGAATAAATAAATAAATATATATATATATATATATATATATATATATATATATATGATATATATACACAGTATATGCTTGTGTTCATATGAATATGATTATATATATATATATATATATATATATATATTATATATATATGTATATATACACATGTTTTATATATTTATATATATATATATATATATATATATATATAAAACATGTGTATATATACATTTATATGCATATATATATATATATATATATATATATATATATATATATATATATATATAATCATATTCATATGAACACAAGCATATACTGTATATATATATATATATATATATATATATATATATATATATATATATATATATATATTCATATATATACATAATATATATACATATATATAATTATATATATATATATATATATATATATATATATATATATATATATAATAGGCACTAAAACAATTGGAAACCAGATTTACTTGGAGAGAGATTATGAAAAGTCTATTAATTGACTACATAATACTCTTGATAAATGTTTACCAGAAAGTTATTTGCAAAACATTCCTTACATTTACTTTGAGAATCTAACAAAATGAATCATACCGAAAGGAAATTAAAAAGTTTTCATCATGAAAACCATGATGGGTTTATATTTACATTTAGATATGGAAGAATGTATTTAAGTTTATATAAACCAGTGATACGACTATTTCCACCCCATAAAAATATTGTTTCTTTCTAATTCTTTGCAGAAGACACATGAGCCTTCAGATTTCATATCTACGCTAATAAACATTGTCAATATTTTCCTCAAGTCTGCGGACTAAGCTCTCCCTTTTTCATATGCTGACCCTGAATGAATCTACTGTACTGAATAATAATAATAACCAAAATCGCTATCTTGATCCGGATCACTTCCAAAATTTAATGGGTTCTTCCGGGGAATAAAACTTATTTGTTGTTGGAATTATATGAAAATCCAACAAGACGTTTTGACGATATACTGTTCACAGACAAACAATTTATTTATATATATATATATATATATATATATATATATATATGTATGTATAAATATATATATATATATATATATATATACATACAGTATTTAAATATATTCATTTGGTTTTTTGGTATAATCTATTTATCAAATACAATCATTGTAAGTAAAATTACATTAGTCCGCCACAATCTCTCTCTCTCTCTCTCTCTCTCTCTCTCTCTCTCTCTCTCTCTCTTCTCTCTCTCTCTCTTCTGCTCCCTAGAGCAGACAACACACAGATCAATAAACACATGTTATTTTCTAAGCTCCTTGGTGAAGGATATAAGCCAACACAAAAAGACACTTCATATGATGTTTCGAAGAAACTTAAGACTTTCAATATTTGTGTTCAAATTTCGAGCCTCTCACAGGTCTCAATTTTCATCTATTTATGAACACAGCTCTAGGGATAGGGTAGCTTAAGACCCATTATTCAAACTGCAGATTTATCAGCGTCCAATGCCTGGCTCTCCATGGTTCTAGCTTAGGTGGAGAGGGAACTATAGTGGTTTCTGCAACTCATTAACGACCTTTAAAGTTAAGGAATATTTTCCTCTTAATTTTCTTAATCACCATCAATAAGTCATTTGCAGTTAGAATGTGTGCTGGTAAAAGACTGAATGATAAACAACGTAATTTATTTAAAAGAAAAAATAAATAAATAAATCAAATCTTTACTTTTGTTACATTATCTTGTTTCTTTTTATTTTCGCTTAAATGCGGTAATTCTGAAAAATATTTCATTATTATTATTATTATTATTATTATTATTATTATTATTATTATTATTATTATTAGTTTATCTACAATCCTAGTAGGAAAATCAGGATGCTATAGGCCCAAATGCTTCAACAGGGAAAAATAACCCTTGAGAATGGAAGTAAAGAAATATATAAACCATACGAGAAATAAGGAGCAATCAAAATGAAATATTTTAAGAACAATAACAGCATTAAAACAGATCTTTCATATATAAACTACAAAGAGAGACTTATATCAGCCTGTTCAACATAAAAACATTCGCTATAAGTTTGAACTTTTGATGGTTGACCGATTCAACTACATGATTAGATATGTATAATTTCACCAAACGTTTACCTGGACTCCTCAAGGCACTAGATGAGTTGGAAAGACGCAGACCTACATGGCTGAGGACTATGAAGAGTGAAGTAAATAATGAAATTAGAAGTATTGATTTAAACGCTTAAGATATAGGTAGGAAAGGACTACGAATAGTGAAGTAGGAGATGATGAGTGGAGAAGTATTGATTTAAAAGCTCAAGATATAGACGACTGGCGAAATCTAACCGAGGCCCTTTGCGTCAATAGACGTAAGGGGAGGAGATGATGATGATGATTATTTATAATGATACTTCAAATGGTGTTTCTATGTATATTCATTTAAAAACACAATACTTCTTCAATATAATGCAACCTATTAACTTCGAAATATAAGAAAAGGACCAACATAATGTTTATCTAAAGAAATAAATCTTTTTGAGATACTATTTCCGAACAGTGAATCACAAGAGGCAAGGATTTCCTGCCTAGTTTTATCCTAATGGAATTTTACCATATATTTGGGAGTAAGAAAACACTTAAGTGATATGCCATAAAAGAATTATGGAAAATGGTTAATTTTTAATGGCAAAGAAATTGAATACTCTCTCTCTCTCTCTCTCTCTCTCTCTCTCTCTCTCTCTCTCTCTCTCTCTCTCTCTCTCTCTCTCCTCTCTCTCTCTCTCTCTCTCTCTCAAGTAAATTCTTGCAATATTTGGAAATGTTAAAAAAGAGGAAATTTCAAAACCATACATTCATATATGTATGTATATATACACTATATATATAATATATATATATATATATATATATATATATATATATATATATATATATATATGCATATATTTACATATACATATATATATATATATATATATATATATATATATATATACATATATATATATATATATATATATATATATATATATAAAATATTTATATATATATATATATATATAATATATATATATATATACAGTATATCTATATGTTTATAAATATATGTGTATATATAAAACTTTGATTTTTTGGTATAATCGATTTATCAAATACAATCATTATAAGGAAAATAACATTAATCCGTCACAATCTCTCTCTCTCTCTCTCTCTCTCTCTCTCTCTCTCCTCTCTCTCTCTCTCTCTCTCTCTCTCTCTCTTCTGCTTCCTAAAGCAAGAAACCCACAAGACACTACCTAGTTCCCAAAAGCCATTTGCATTATTGCCCATGAAATGTAATGAAGGTGGTCTGAACACGTCCAAACTGAATAAGTTTTTAGAATATATATTCACCTTTTACGTCCTTTTTATTTTATACGGACAAATTCCACTCTGAAGTCAAGCCTGAGAGAACCTGATATTTTCTTATCACGAACTCGAAAAGGAAAATCCTCTTTTCG
>NC_090753.1:81153709-81154944 GCF_036898095.1 Palaemon carinicauda
TTTGCAAAATCTAGATAGATCACATCTGTGTCTTTTTCATTTATCATATTATTGTATATGTTTTCATAGTGAGCTATCAGTTGGGTCTGTGTACTTTTTCCAGGTACGAAACCGTGTTGACCCATATTAAACAAATTATTTTTGACCAAATGGTTCATTATTTTCTTTTTTATTACCCTCTCATACACTTTCATAATATGTGATGTTAGACTAACAGGTCTATAATTGCTTGCCTCTAGTCTTGATCCACTTTTGAAGATAGGGGTTATATAAGCTAATTTATGTTTAACATATATCTCGCTCATATCTATACTCTGTCTTAGCAGTATTGCAAGTGGCTTCGCGATAGTGTTTGCAGTTTTTTTTAACAAAATCGCCGATCCATTTTTAATTTCGTTTATAGCCGTAACAATATCTGCTTCATTAATATCTATATCCGTTAGATATTCAACATTTTCTTCTCTCATTTCTGTTTCATTATTCTCATTCGCAATTCTTGGCGTGAACTCACTCTTATATTTTTCTGCTAATATGTTGCATATTTCCTTTTTTTCATTCGTTAGCCGTCCTTCAATTCTTAGAGGGCCTATTTCTATTCTCCTTTTATTCATCTTTTTTGCATAGGAGTAAAGTACTTTGGGGTTTCTTTTTATATTTTGAAGTGTCCTTTCTTCTAAGTCCCTTTTTTCATTTTCTTTCGACTGTATAATCTTTTGTTCTGCATTTTCTATCTTACATTTTATTTCCCTCATTTTCCACACATTTTTTTCTTTTGCAAGATTTTTCTTCCACTTTTTAATTTTCTGAAATATGATCCTTCTGTCTCTTGGTATGTACGTCTTTTGTTTATTGTTTTTTTTTTCGGTACATATTTTTCAACAATTTTCTCCAGTATTTTGTACAGTATATCCGTATTTACCTGTATATTATCACTTATAAATACATTTTTCCATTCTTTATTCAGTTCTTCATTTATTTCTGACTATTTTATATTCTTACTGTAAAAGTTATATTTTCCATATCCTTCCCAAAGTTTTGTGCTTTTATTAATTCTGTGATCACTTGCTTTGGAATGAACTATCAATTCTATGACATTGTGGTCTGAAATTCCCGTGTTATACACTATTATTTCTTTAACATAATTCACCTCATTCACAAATACTAGATCTAGGACATTTTCCTTTCTTGTTGGAATGTGGTTTATTTGTTGCATATTATGTTCTAATAGCATATCT
>NC_090753.1:81170444-81172944 GCF_036898095.1 Palaemon carinicauda
AGAGAGAACGATTATATGATTTCATGCTAGACTTGTCTTGTCGCACATCACTAATGGTTAAGCCAGAACAGACTAGTGGTTTCATCATTTTAGATATTACACGCACTTTCACAGTCACATGCAAATGAAGGCGAGTGCCCATTAATTTTCGGGTCGGTGGTAGGGGGGGGGGGGAAATCTGCCTTCGCCCGTTAACCAAATAGCGAATTGATTCGTGACATTTGCTCAGAAATCGTTGTTGTTATTTAGGAATTAACTCTCTTGTTCTATTGATGGAAATCAGGTGAATTTTGTCATTAATGTTGGGAAAAAGTAGTGGATGATGTAATGGAATATATATATATATATATATATATATATATATATATATATATATATATATATATATATACCTTACCGGTCTCGCTTAGTTCTCGTACCACGGGTAGGAGGAGAGGGAGTAGTCCTGTTATGGTGAGAGAGGGTGGGTTTGCGTATCTGTGCATATCTATGTGAATATTTATCCGTATTTTTGACGGGTCGTATACACCTCTATAATCATAATAATAGATCTGTAATAAGAGTCTTTTTTAAATTTACAATTCCTACATTTCGGTATATCGGTAATTTCAGATTTTATGCAAATAAGATATCTTGTCAGTATTCATTATAAATGAAGCAGTATTGATATAGAAATATTTATATCAAGATTTTTCGTTACAATATCTATCATTGCCATTATGTCCTGACCTAAAAATACCGTTTGATAGTTAAATGACTTACTAGGTATAATCTATTTCCGGGGAAAACTGACAGTAAATATCAGCAGAAGATATCACTGCAAATGTTTCGTTATTCCTGATTGGTTAATGCATCTTAGCACCGGATAGTAACCTCTGATTGGTGGTGAACCACATGAGCTTCAGCCAATACCGTTTCGTTGAATGATATCGACTTACAAATTTTACCGTCAGCTTTAAAGATTATCGGCATTCAAGAGTCTTGATATTGGATACTAAGCAATTAGCCTGGATTATCTGAAAAGATTTCAAGATTGACATTGTCCTATCGTTTTAATGATTTTGGACTTACGAATGCAATTTTCAACAACTTCAGAGGAAGATAAAGGAACTTTTTACGAGAATTTGAAATATGATAGATCGAGCAACTATACTAATGATCATTAACAGAGATTTGAACGATTTTTTTTTTAGTAGGTCTTTTGAAGATCTAAAAGAGCTTTTACATTTCATGTCGCTACCTCATTGCAAGAGGGTCGTAACTCCAAATTTGCTAGTTTTGAGTTATATGGTGTACAAGATTGCCGAATTGATTCGGCATCTTTTGGTAATAGAGTCGTAAATCTAGGTGAATTAGCGGCCGAGAGATGGCACTAAGAAGATTTGTGAAACATGATCAAATTCATAGAACTTAGCAACTTTCAAATGCGTCTCCTGAAAAATCAGGAATTTGGAGTTACGACCCTCTTGCAATGAGGTAGCGATGTATGTAAATGATTCCAGGATTTGAGATGTAATAAGAAGGACTGTCATATTTTTCATGTATTCCCTGAAATGGAACCGTTTAGATTTTTATAACAGGCTATTGTACGCAACCCGTCAAAAATGACTGCGAAATATTTAGATAGATACGCATACATACGCACACTTACATACACACAGATTCAACCTATACTACGCTCGGCCACCCACCCGAGGGACGGGAAGAGACTGAGTAATCATACGTTTGGCAATGCCGATCAGCGTGACAGGAAAGAAAATTGACGAGCTTCTTTATTTTTGTGTATTTGCTTATGTTTCTTGATGTACAAAATAAGAAAACCATGTAAAACATGAAGTGTGTTTTTACCTAAAGAGATTTATGAAGTAATATCTAAGTGAACTTCTATGATTGCCTTGTCCGTTTGTCTGTCTGTCTACTAAGATGCCATTAGAGGGTAATGCTTAATCAGAGGTGTTTAAAGTCCGCCATGAATGGCAGAGGCAAGGGCCAGTGACGATGCCCTATCAAGCAGGACAATGCCCTAGAGACTAACCATATCCTCATGTGATCAACGCCCAAACCCCCTCTCCACCCAAGCTAGGAGCAATGAGGGCCAGGCAATGGCTGCTGATGACCGTATAGAGCTATAGGCTCCCTCAAACACCCACCTTAGTTCAAAATAGTAATGAGGTTGCAGAAACTGCAAAAAAACTATCGAGCTTGAGCATATCTTGAACCCCAGTCAAGTAGATCGCTAGGTAAGACGTGCTCAATAAGCTACGGTTTTATAAAGGCTATTAAAATTATCATAGTTTTTGCAATAGCCTGTACTAGAAATATTTGTTGATAATCGCTTATAAAAAAAAAAATATGCTGATGATAATTCGATTAGAATTTATTGTTAAAACTTATAATTGTAACTTTATGATATTTATTTTCTTTGTGACCCTATAGATCTACATTGAAGCAAAATGTTATGTTGGAAAGATTTTTAGCTGGAAAGCGTTTACTTAATGTA
>NC_090753.1:81177944-81187944 GCF_036898095.1 Palaemon carinicauda
ACCCTCGTTGGAAAAGCAGGAGGCTATAAATCTACGGACTCCAACAGGGAAACAGCTCAGTGAGGAAAGGAAATAAGGATATAAATAAACCACAAGAGAAGTAATGAACAATTACAATACAATATTTTATGAATAGTAACAACATTAAAATAGATCTTGCATATATAACCTATAAAAAGACTTATGACAGTCTGTTCAACATAAAAACATTTGCTGTAAGTTTGAACCTTTGAAGTTCTACCGATTCAACTACCCGATTTGGAAGATCATTCCACAACTTGGTAACAGCTGGAATAAAACTCCTAGAGTACTGTGTAGTATTTAGCCTCATGGTGGAGAAGTCCTGACCATTAGCATTAACTGCATACCTAATATTACGAACAGGATGGTACTGACCGTGAAGATCTGAATGCAAAGGATGGTCAGAATTATAAAAAAAAAATATGCATCATGCATAATGAGCTAATTAAACGATGGTGCCAGATGTTAATATCTAGATCAGAAATAAAATCTAATTGTTGATTCAGTTTTTAAATTGAATTATCTCAAAATATTATAAAACTGGAATATGAATAATAAGTTATAAAGCGTCCTAGACCTCTGGAATATTCATGTCACCAAGTAGTGAAAAGGACGAGAGAATTTCCCTTGGTAAGAAAATATCCCTTTGACAACAAACCATAGTTGAACAACCGAGGGATAAGTGTCAGTGCACAAAGGCGTTTACCCAGAACAGAGTGTAAACATTGTGACGCTCGCTCAACATGTCTCATTTTACACACACGAGAGCCTTCTCGTTCCACCACTATAAAGAACATGAGAGAGAGAGAGAGAGAGAGAGAGAGAGAGAGAGAGAGAGAGAGAGAGAGAGAGAGAGAGAGAGAGAGAGAGAGAGAGAGAGAGAGATGTAAGGTTATGTCACACAAAGGACTGTAAAGCATGCACGCCATCTCTCGGGATTCAAGAACATTACTCTTTTGTAAGAAGTGGGAAATTCAAGTTGACATTCTCCGAGCATTATTTGGTTAAGTGTCGGACACAAATAATCTTAGTGAGGACATCCTTTGTGTCTTAATCTTCCATACCAGACTGTTAAACTGAGAACAGGTTTGTCTCATACGATATATTCTATAAGGTCAAAGATCGTCCTGTTATGAATATAGATGAAACAGGAATTTACTGGTTTATTGCCTTCGCCATGTTAAAGGGTATGTTTTCATCCTTGTCTGTTCGATTATTTGCGAGCAACTATACACAAAAACTATTGTTCATTGTCATGTTGGGTATGACCCAAGGATGAATATGTACCATTTTGGATAATTGCCTCCAACAAAATCGAAGATTTTGCGAAGGGTATGTATTCACCCCCTGTGTGTTTGTTTGTTTGTTTATGAGAAATTTAATAAAAATCTACTGTACCGATTTTGAGCAAACTTGTAAGTCATGTTGGTTATGACATAAAGATGATTCTGTAACATTTTGGATGATTAATTTATTTTTCGTTTATGAGCAACTTTACACAAAAACTACTGTACGGATATTGACCAAACTTGGTAGTCATTTTGGGTATGACCAAAAGATGAATCAGTATCATTTTGGATAATTATTTTATTTATTTACGTATTTGTTTGTGAGCAAATTTACACAAAAACTATTGTACCAATATTGACCAAACTTGGTAGTCATGTTGGATTATGACCCAAAGATGAATCTGTGAAAAGTTGGATAAAGTACATAAAATTACAAGTACGAAGCAGTACCTTGAAATTAATCAGTGTTAACTTGTTGTCTGTGACCAACATTACGCCAAAACAACTGAACCAATTTCAACGGAACTTGGTGGACATGTGGGGTATGACAAAAGGAGATTTTAATTAGATTTTGTAAGCAAAATACATATAAGTAAAAGTACGCAATGGAATTACGAGCAAAATAAGATATGGCAAAGGCATGCTCTCAACTAAGTGCCCCTCTTGTTTTCGTATGGAGTTGATTTTCGACTACAAATGTTGATTTATGTTTAAATATATAATTTTTACATATACGGGTCTAGGTTGAATATCGTATTTATGATCATATGAGACACATTTGATTACACAGCAATCCCATATACAGTATATATATATATATATATATATATATATATATACTGTATATATATAGATAGATAGATAGATATGTAATGATTAGAATAGTTAATATTACATGTTTAAAACAAATGACGTAATATGTCATGTTGGTTGGAAGAGCTAACCCTGGGATTTGCTGTAGTCATTCAAAATTGTAAACAGGACATTTTAATGCAAACCTCGGCAAATTGACATTCTTTCTTAACGTCAACACATTGTCTCCTCGTGTGAAAGTTTGTGACGTCACCGGATGCAGGTGTCTTCCGATTCCGTCACGTGGCTAAATTAAAGCAAGCATACGATATCTGTGATATCGATAAATTATTCAGTTCATATCTAAACTTCACCAGAATTGGTCATCTGGACCAACACAGCTTCCTCCAGTGATGGAGATGTTTAACTCTGTTGTTTTATAGAATAAAACTTAAAAACTATTAAGATGTATTCAGTTAATCCATTTAAATACATCTGAAAACAACTCATACTCAAATGTGTGCTTAAGACAGTAGCACACCAATAAATGGTGGCAGCGATTAAACTCTAAGACAGCGGTTAAACTCTAAGAATTAGAGAAATATCTTCAAGACTTCAAAATAAATAGCTGTAAAACCAGAGAAATATCTTCAAGACTTCAACATAAAAGCTGTAAAACCAGAGAAAGATCTTCAAGACTTCAAAATAAAAGCTGTAAAACCTGATAAAGATCTTCAAGAACTCAACATTATCTACAAGAATCTACAATTTTGATTAAGTCCAACGGAAAAGCTAACATCAACATATGTTAGTATACAACTTGAATCTTCAATCAACATCCTAGGAAACCCAAGGACTGGCGTTCAACAATTGCAAGACATATCCAGGAAGAACTACATTCAACAAGAAACTAGAACAAGACATCGCTAACAAAACATCAAGAGAGAGAGAGAGAGAGAGAGAGAGAGGACGTGTCGACTTCATATATAAGCTAAGTACAGACATTTTTGTATTCATTTCAGTTTGGGCAGTGAAGTGTAGTTATCACAAGTCGTTAGTCAATTATTACTGGGGTGAGTGAATTCCTAAACTTTGTTATAAGAAACTCCGAATTCTCATTTAGAATTTTTCTTTCTTTGTGGTAATTCCTTTTTCTTTCAGAAACTCTTGGGGGGAAATGTTTTGGGATTAGTAACATTGTTGGGGGAATTTTATTATACATGTGCGTTTACGCAGTGGGCGTCTGTACTCATATAGATATTTTGATAGAATTGAAAGGGGTCAAAGAGATAGAAAAAAAAAAATACAGCAGTCATGGCTCCTCCTGTCAGCCCTACCCCTGGACCTAGTGGTGTAGGCCAGGCTAATCCTCCTCCAATTGTGACGCTTGTAAATGCCAGATCAGCAATCCTTCCTTTTCAAGGTCGTGTCAACGGGTTCTTGCCACAAAATGTGGAGTCATGGATTTCATCCGTTGATGCCCATTTAAATGCCAAACAAATCGTAGATCCTTTTGTACAATTACAAGAAGCTAAAAGTTTTATAGATTTTTCTAAAGGGGATGCGAGTGCGTATTTAAGAGGTGTTTCATTTCAGGAAGCAGTTACTTGGGATGATTTCAAAGTTAGGTTACGCGCGATTTATGGGGGTGAGGAAGCCTTGGATGTAGTGTTAACGTTACGAAATACACTTAATCAAGCCACTATGAATCGGCTTAATGTTGTTGAGAGAGCAGCTCTCATAGCTGATAGGCTTAACGAATATCAGGACATTTTAGGTAATTCCACTTGGGTTACTAACGATAACATCTCCGTGAAAGATTTTTTACGATTAATGTATTTAACTTGCATGACACTTATGTTGCCTGAAGCTTTAGTGCGGTGCTTTGATAAGAAGTTAATGCCTGCAAGTACGGAATTGGATGTCTATAAACAGATAAAGAAACACATGTCCAAGTGTCCAGATCTCGATCCCGTGTTAACTCAAGTTTTTGCTAAGAATGAAACAAAACCACAAACAGTGAACGTAATTAACAGTCCAGTAGCGGGAGTGACGTGTTACAACTGCAAACGTCAAGGTCACATAAGCGCAGACTGTAGAACGAAATTTTGCTCAGTTCACAACACAGCATCACATTCTTATAGTCAATGTTACGCGCGTAAGGCACAACAATATCCTAGAAATACACAGTCAATTCCACAGTCAGTTCCATATGGAAATAAAAAGAAAAATCCTCATTTTAACAATAAGAAGAAACAACAAAATGTCAATGCAGTTCAGAGTCCGAAACAAACAAACACTTCTTCAAATATCGCTGAGCCTGGGCCGTCAAACCAGACCTCGCAAAGTCAGTCTAATTTTCAGAATGTGCAGAGCAAAGCAAATACCACATAGTTAACTCTAGAGGGGAAGAGAGTGATGTTGGGTCAAGGTCATTTATGTCAACATCAATAGTATTGAATAATCAATTTAATGTTTTATCAGATAATTGTGAGACAATAGATTTTCCTATGAAACACACGGCCGAATTAAGTAAAACAGTGCATGCTCCCGTAGATTTGCAACGAATTCATACAATAATAAGCCAAAATGAGTTACGGCCAACCTTATATGCTGTAAATTTAGAACACAAATCCTTTACGTTATTTTTTGACTCTGGTAGTCCACGTAATATTATGGATTTGAAGACGCATCATTTGTTGTTTTCGAACTTTCCGATTGAAAAATCAGGAATTAGACTTTCAGGTATAGGAAATAATGAATTAAACGTCATAGGCATAACTCATATTCAGTTCAGAGTCGGTAATCGCACGTTTGCCGATACATTTGTTGTAGTAAAAAACATTAATATGTATCCAGCTGTAATTATAGGATACCCATCTATGGGAAATCAAAACATTATCTTAGCTCCTGCCAAGCACGGCGTGTATATCAAAGGGAAATTCTATAAGTCTTCTAATACCTTAAAGTCAGTTTTGGATAAAAAGGAGACGACAAATGTAACCGTAACGTACGTTGAAGAACCAATAACTTGTCTCACTAATAAAGAAATAATATACGCGACCCAGCAGAATTCTCGTTCACCCGTAATATCATTTTGCACGCAATATATCGAACAAAACATACCTTCGAATTTAATAGTGCAAATAAAGAAAACACTACCGGGATCTGAAATAATTATCCTTTCCGATACTTTGAAAACTAACGGATTGTCTGTCACACAAGCTATTTATACAGTAGGCTCACAGCAGCAATGTAATATCGAAGTCTGTAATCATTTAAATAACACTTTAGTAATTCACAAAAATCAACATATCTTGGATGTAGAAGTTTATAAACATCGTATTCTTACCGTTGCTGAAATCAATCACTCTCAATCAGTTGCGGATGAGTCCCTTTTGCGATCTATTAAAAATAAAATCAGTAAGGACATTCAAGACGAAGAAGTTCAGCAGAAAATTTTTGAACTTTTAACTAAATATACAGATGTCTTTTCCACTACGGATGGATCCTTAGGAAAAACAGATGTGATCGAGCATCAAATAAGGTTAAAAGACAAGCAGAAAATTATATATGTACCCTCGTACAGACTCCCTATGAAATTCCAGAATGAAATAAATGATGAAGTAGGTAAAATGTTAGAGGAAGGAGTCATTAGAAAATCAAATAGCCCTTATAATTTTCCTTTAATAGTTGTACCGAAAAAAGATCGAACATGGCGTATCTGCGTCGACTTTCGTCGTCTAAACGAGGAAACGATCCCTGATCGATTCCCAGTGCCATGTACTGACGATATTTTGTCTTTGTTAGGTCAGAATAAATATTTTACCAGTTTAGACTTACTTAAAGGCTTTCACCAGATATCATTAGAAGAAGATAGTATCCCATACACAGCCTTCAGCACAGCCAGGGGACATTATGAATTTTTGCGGATGCCTTTTGGTTTACGTTGTGCTCCTATAACATTTACAAGAATGATTAACATAGTGTTTGGAGACTTGTTAGGGGATATATTGCATGCCTATATGGATGATCTTGTAATCTTTTCCAACACCTTAGAAGAACATCTACGTAAGTTAGAACTAGTACTACAGAGATTAAGACAACATAACTTAAGGGTAAAGATTAGTAAGTGTGAGTTTTTCAAAACAGAATTAATATATTTGGGTTTCATGGTGTCAAGCCAAGGTCTTAAAGTAGTCCATGATAAGGTGTCGGCTATACGTAATTTTCCCATACCTACTAATGTCAAGGGAATACAGCAATTTCTGGGTTGTAGTGGATATTACAGGCGTTTTATACGCAACTATTCAATAATAGCCGCTCCTTTAACTGATCTTACAAAGAAGGGCGTAGATTTCATATGGTCTGAGCAACATCAACAGGCGTTTAATACTTTGAAAGATGAACTGTGTAGTTCTCCTATCTTAAAATTTCCTGACTTCGGTAAGGAATTCTTCATTGCAACAGACGCCTCAGACTTAGGAGTAGGAGGGGTATTGCTTCAGCAATATGATAAACAGTTTTTCCGGATAGCTTTTTATTCTCGAAAATTGAGAACTTCCGAAAGTAAATATGCAGTAATAGACAAGGAAGGACTAGCTATTGTTAATTCGCTAGTGCATTTTAAGTTCATAATTTACGGTTATCCCGTTAAGGTTCTTACTGACCATAAACCACTAACAGAGTTCTTTAAAGGCTTCAATCACAGCCCTAAACGAACTCGGTGGCATTTGATCATTCAAGATTTTGGCGCAAGAATCGGGTATTTACCTGGGAAAGCAAATATCATTGCGGATGCATTATCACGCAACCCCGTGTCATCTTGTACGGAGCCTTTAGCTGAATTAATAGATATATCAACATCCATGCCTATTGTAAAAACAATATCTGAACAAGAAGATTTAGGCTGGAGTGCTGAATTGTTACAGACTGAGCAAAGAAAAGATCAGAAAATAGAAACAATTATAAATGCTTTGAAAGGCAATCATAAAGAAAAGGAATGTATAAAGTATAAGCAGCAGAATTATGTAATCAAAGATAATATTCTGTGTAGGACTGAGACAAGGAAAACCCGCAATACACCACATGTAACTAACGACCAGGTAGTAGTACCAAACTCACTTGTTTCCACTGTCCTGAATTGGTTGCATTCAAATCCATTACATGGACACCCTGGGTTCTCATTAATGTCACAGAAAGCCAAATCATTGTTTTATTGGCATACAATGCTTACAGATATAAAAAGACACATAGCTAATTGTCGCACATGTCAGGAAAACAAAGGGCATACGAAAACACCTGTCAGCCTAGGAGCTTATCCTGTTCCCAATCAACCCTTTGAAAGAATACATTTAGATTTGTTAACAGGATTTTACGAGTCAGACAGAGGAAATAAGCACCTCTTAGTAATTATAGATGCTTTAACTCGATATACAGAACTAATAGCGCTTAAAACTAAAACTGCGATTGAATGCGCTAGGAAGTTTTACGAGTGTTACATTTGTAAACATGGAATTCCACACATGATAATCTCAGACTCGGGTGGTGAATTTAATAATCACTTTCTTACCTCATTGTGTGAATTCCTCAACATAAAGAAGATTAATACCATGATATATCACCCAGAGTCGAATGGGCTAGTGGAAAGAGCAAATAGGAAGATATTAAATATATTGAGGGTAACACTAGGGGGATCAGACCCCAACTGGGATATTGCAATACCGGCGGCACTGAGTACTCTGAATCATTCATATCATACATCAATTAAAATGTCACCGCATGAAGCATTGTATGGTACCCCAGTTAGAACACCTTTCCATGTATTAACGCCTACAACTAATCTATCAAATCCTTTAAAAGAATGTATAAATGGAAGTATAAGTCGATATGATATCCTTCGAAAGAATTTAGAAGAATCACAAATCATAATGAAAAGGAATCATGATAAAATAGCGAAACCAACTAAAACATATACCGTGGGTGATAACATCTATATTCAAATCAATGTCAGAAAAGGGCTCAACTATAAACTAACACCTAAGTTTGAAGGCCCATTTAACATTTTGGAAACATTAACGGCCAATAGGTTTAGAATTCAAAACGTAGCCCAACCCACGGATGAGAGAATAGTACCATTGTCTCACATAAGAAATTAAAAAGAAAAGAGAGGAAAAGAAGTGAGGGAAAATTTTATTTTATGTGATTAAAAGTTTTCTTTTTAATACAGGAGTAATTACATATATTTTTTCTCGTTACAGGTTTCCAAGATGAATTTTTTGTTGTTGGGAGTGATATTGTTCGCTCAGACATTTTTTTCGTATGGGATGAGTTCTAAGACTAAAAATATATATTTTAAATATGGCAATATAGTTGAAAGACAAGAAGACATTTTTATTACATCAACCAACGTAATTGTCGAAGTGCATATGCAAGCAATTTTTCTTCAAGAGAATGATGTCACTAGCTTAAGAACCGCCATTTCAAGGTTTTCTGCATCATTGGATGAGTTGCATAGAAGACATTTTCATTTGACTACTAAGAGTTTGCTTGGATCAACATTAAAAGTTGCAGAGATGCTATCTGATGACTTGAAAAATAAGACTGGCGAGACAGGATCTTTGGCTTATGACCTTTTGATGTGGACTGTAGGACACGAACATAAAGAAAGACGGAATCCGTTCATTTATGCTGCATTAAGCATCTTTGGGTCTGTTGCAAGTTTAGGTTTAGGAATTTCCAATCGTCTTAAAATTAGTAATCAAAATAAGAAAATTGAGTTCTTGACTCATAAAAATGAATTGATTATGTCAGAACTAAGGGATCAGTTAGCTTCAATCAATAAAATTATGGATTTGTTAAATGAACATTCAGATAATATCGTTCAAATTATGGAAGTACAGGATTTGTTGGCAACATTAACGTATTATGATTCAAAGATAGATCACATACATAACAGAATTGCACATTTCATTGAGAAATCCAAGGATTATGTAGAAGCTATCACGTTAGCAACTAAAGGTGTATTGTCGCCCCATTTGTTGCCTATACATTACTTAAAATTAGTTCTGGAGAACGGAAGGGATAAACTAGGCTATGTTCCTTTGTTAGACGAACATAGGTTAGAATTTTATTACAGCCTAATTACAGTAAACGTAGATAATAACAAGATTAGGATTACAATTCCCTTTGATTCTTCTGATGCCTGGCAATCTTACAGGATATCACCATTTCCGACTTTCATGACGAATCACTCAAATCCAGTAATATCCAGTTTGACAGGACACGTATTGATTTCCCCAGACAAGGAAACATATACGGTCATTAAAGACTTAAATCAATTAACTCACTGTTCAGACGCAATGGATAGAAAAATATGTACAGCTGACTCATTTGAATTCCGTAAAAACTTAATGGATTCATGCGAGTTAGGTATAGTGCTAGACGGTGCTCTCTCCCATACAAGTGAAAATTGTCTGGATAAGCTTTATCCCTTTGACAATAAAGAATTCAATTGCAGACTAAATAATGGCTCGTGGATACGATACGACAAGGACGGCTTCAATGTATCATGCCCTGACGGATCCACATCCTTCACCCACATCTTCGTCGCAGCAGATGGTTGTATCGGGACTTCCCCGAATTCCATGGTGACTGGCCTACGGACAATCATCAGAGAACGACCCTACTTCGCGAACTTCACATGGACCTCTACAATGCCAGCACTTCCTCTCCCATACAACGGCCGTGTGGCAAAGCGGTTGATGAAACTTACCGAAAAGGACCACCTGTCACCGACTTATACAGAAATTCTTCACCCCATACTGCTGGCTAGTTTGTGTTTCACGGTGGTGATATTTATCGCCGTGAACATCCTTGTTTGGCGTAGGTTACGGCAC
>NC_090753.1:81192944-81195444 GCF_036898095.1 Palaemon carinicauda
ATCCGCCATATATGAGGCACTTGTATGTACGTTGTTGATAGTTGCCTGTATAGTCAATTTTTTTTTAGCGAGGCAGATTTGCACCTACTCGCAGCTGTGCCCTTTCAGCTCGGAAAAGTTTCCTGATCGCTGATTGGTTGGAAAAGATAATTCTAACCAATCAGATAACAGGAAACCTTTCCGAGCTAAAAGAGCACCGCTGCGAGTCGGTGCAAATGCGCCTCATTAAAAGAAATTGACTATAGTAGTTCATCGTGAGCTTAAAGCTTGGTAACGATGTGGTAACACCAGACTGGGGTTCTAGTGCCGCGCAAACTCGTTAGTTTCATTGGTTGCTGCAACCTCACCATCCTTGTTAGCTAAGGATGGTGGGTTTAGGGGTGCCTATATGTCTATCTGCTGAGTCATCAGGAGCCATTGCCCGGCCCTCCTTGGTCCTAGCTTGGGTGGTGACGGGGCTTGGGCGCTAATCATATGTATATATGATTAGTCTCTAGGGCATTGTCCTGCTTGCTAGGTCAATGTTACTGTCCCTTGCCTCTGCCATTCATTAGTGGCCTTTAAACTCATCCAAAACTCTTGCAGAAACTGATCAGTGTTCTATAGGCAACCTGATATATAGATATTTTTTGGTTTAAATTGCCCAGAAAGAAAATATGTTTTAGAAGAAAACATTTCTTGAACCTTACTCAAAGTTAAATTATGTATGTGGTTAATACAGTAGTCGACCATAGTGGGGTTTAGTGAATACATGGCTTACCCACACATCGAAAATTCTTGCAGAAAAAGATTAGCGTTTTATGCCACCTGACATAAATATTTCCTGGAAACGAATAATGTTTCAGAACACATTTAGTTGAGTTGAACTGCCGTTACTTTAGTTTAAACAGCAAATTGTGTACACGAATGGCACTTGAACACGGTGCTCCATAGCCAGGTTTAAAGGTTTAAAGGCCGCTCATGAATGGCAGAGGCAAGGGCAAGTGACATTGCCCTATCAAGCAGGACAATGCCCTAGAAACTGACCATATATCATATGATCAGCGCCCAAGCCCCCTCTCCACCCAAGCTAGGACCAGGGAGGGCCAGGCAATGACTGCTGATGACTCAACAGGTAGACCTATAGGCTCCCCCGAATCCCCCAGCCTTAGATTACAAGGATGGTAAGGTTGCAGACAGTAAATGCAATAACGAGACTGAGCGGGATTCGAACCCCCGACTGGCAAACACCAGGCAGAGACGTTACCAATAGGTCGATCATGACAGGCAGACGCAAGGCACAATGATAATGCATTAGCAGAACAATGGCCCAGAGACTGATATTATATCAATATGATCAGCGCCCAAACCCCCTTTCCTCCCAAGCTAGGACCAAGGAGGGCCAGGCAGAGGCTGCTGAAAATTTAGCAGGTAGACCCATAGGCTCTCCCAAACCCACATCATTAGCTCACAAAGATAGTGAGGTTGCAGACACAACAAGAACCTAGAGAACCCATATAAAACAATACAAGAACCGATCGAGTTTTAGCGGGATTCGATCTCCCGTCCAGCAGAACGCTAGGCAGAGACGTTTCCAATAAGCCATCACAAGAAGTCTCATTTGTAAATAGTTAATGATAGAGATTGATATTTCAATCCTGCGATGATCGATGTTAGTTTACCGATCGTGACGTAAAAAATATATATGGGGCATCTGAGCGTCAATCGCCAATGGTAGGTTTCACCTGGATTTTATAGGGCTTTCAGGTAGTAGGTTGGTCAGGGCACCAGCCACCCGTTGAGATACTACCGCTAGAGAGTTATGGGGGTCTTTTGACTGGCCAGACAGTACTACATTAGATCCTTCTCTCTGGTTACGGTTCACTTTCCCTTTGCCTACACATACACCGAATATTCTGCCCTATTCTTTACAGATTCTCCTCTGTCCTCATACACCTGACAACACTGAGATTACCAAACAATTTTTCTTCACCCAAGGGGTTAACTACTGCACTGTAATTGTTCAGTGGCTACTTTCCTCTCCGTAAAGGTAGAATAGACTCTCTAGCTATGGTAAGCAGCTCTTCTAGGAGAAGGACACTCCAAAATCAAACCATTGTTTTCCAGTTTTGTGTAGCACCTTAGCCCCTGTATCATCCACTGTCTTATCGAAAGCCATAGAACTTATCACCGTATAAAGTTCCAATTATTTATTGAAAGATAATTATAATCGTATACAAGCGACAGTAATTACTTATTTCATCTTTTATCTTGAATCACGACATTTAAAAACGAATATTATACAATTATCAGTATCTATTAACGCTTTGAGTTAGATAAACTATTTTTTTTTATATTGTTTAAGCCGATAAATCCATTGTGAACTTTGAATAAAAATTGCGCGACAAATAACTCGATTAAGGATATAAAAAATTTATGCTCGGATAAAACCGCTCATAAATTCTTAAATTCTCTTCATTTACCCAATAAACAAATGAGGGAAAAAATAACCCTATAATTC
>NC_090753.1:81197944-81202350 GCF_036898095.1 Palaemon carinicauda
TTTTATTCAAACTTTACAATGGGTTTATCTGTTTAATCAATATAAAAAATAGTTTATCTAACTTAAATGGTGGATGAATATTGATAATTGTTTAATATGCGTATTTAAATTTTCTGATTCAAGAAAAACAGATGAAAGCAGTGATTAATTTGACCTATATATACAGACTATCATAATTTAAACTTGAAGAGTTCAAACTTGCAGCGATTGTTTGTTTTATTTTAAGCAGGCTGATATAAGTCTCTTTTTTATAGTTTATATATGAAAGATGTGTTTTAATGTTATAACTGTTCTTAAATTATTATTTTTTTTTCTTTTGTACTTTACTTCTCTCGTAAATTATTTATATCCTTATTTCCTTTCCTCACTTCGCTGTTTTTTCCCTGTTGAAGCCCTTGGATTTATAGCATTTTGTTTTTCCAACTAGGGTTGTAACTTAGCTAATAATAATAATAATAATGATAATAATAATAATAATAAATAAATAAATAATGGTAATTTATGAAGGTATCAAGCACTATGGTTTTCGATAAATTTTTTTAGATTTGGTTTATTAAATTCCGTTTTCCCCATAAAATTCAGGTGCGACCTACCATAGCCGACTGACGCTCATATACCCCATTTATTGCTTAAATCATGATTGGTACAATGACATTCAATATCCCGATTTTGAAATACATATCATTTGCAGTAAATATCTTAAATAAGATTTCCTGTCTTATATCATAAAACCTAGTTGTGCCGAGCCGCATTTCAGTATCAATCAGCTACACAATTTGCTGCAGTCTCACCATCCTTGTGAGCTAAGGTTTGGGGTGTTTGGGGGAGCCTATAGGTCTATCTGCTGAGTCATCAGCAGCCATTGCCTGGCCATTCCTGGGTCTAGTTAGATGGAGGGGGGGGGGGAGCCTTGGGCGCTTATCATGTAATACATATGGTCAGTCTCTAGGGTATTGTCCTGCTTGCTATGGCAATGTCACTGCCCCTTGCCTCTGCCATTCATGAGCGACCTTCAAAACTTTTAACTCTATATAGGCTAAAATAATTTCAGTTGAATTAAACAAAATGATGTCTGAAACATTACTAGTTTCAATAAATTATTTAAGACGCAATTCATATAGACCATGCTGCTTCTTCCAGTCGCCTTGGTGACCGCTGAGGTAGCAGCAGCATGGGATGCGGTATATGCAGCTTCATTTGTGATGGATAACGGGGGTGGGTTGGCTGTTGCACCCTAATAGTCCCAACCGAACTCGGCTGAATCCCTCGTCAGGCTGGGAGGAGCTAAGAGAAGAAAAGTTCCCCTTTGTTCTCTTTTTAAAACTGATATTTCCTCAGCCAAACTTACTTAATCACTTAGTCTCTTGGTCTTTAGTTCAAATTCAGTCGGTAAAACGTTTTATTGATGGTGTCGATACAGTAATTAACCAATCACTCAAAATGTTCTCTCCCTGTCGACTACCGTTCAAAGTTTGGGGAAACACCTTGGTAGGTAGATAGCGATTTATGCCAGGTATCCTAAAACACTAAATCAGAATCCAGTATGATTATACGTGATCATCTCTACATGATTGTACGTTTATAATTTCTTCCCTATTATTATTATTATTATTATTATTATTATTACTTGCTAAGCTACAACCCTATTTGGAAAAGCAGGATGCTATAAGCCAAGGGGCTGCAACAGGGAAAATAGCCCAGTGAGGAAAGGAAACAATGAAAAATCAAATATTCTAAGAACACGAACAACATTGAAATGAATATTTCTTATATAAACTATGAAATCATTAACAAAATAAGCGGAAGAGAAATAAGATAGAAAAATGTGCCCGAGTATACCCTCAAGCAAGAGAACTTTAACCCAAGAACTAACCGTAAGAGTAGAGAATACATCTCGCACCATTTACATATACCTCCTCTACATCTTCTCCCTGAATATCCAGTAAGAATTCTTTTTTTTTTCTTAATTTAATTCACAAGCAAGTTAATGACCTTAAAATAGAATAGAATCACACGAGGTAATGGTTTTAGACGGCAGTAATTCAACCTTCCTCGTATGCAAATGAGGGCGAATGAGGGCAAACTTTCCCCAACTTCAGTATCTTACATGAGTTGTTGAAGATGGCAGCGTTTGGCAAAACTTTCCTCGTTGCCATATTTCGGGCACGGATTTTCAAGTAGGTATGAACTTTAATATGGAGGGCGTCTTGGTTGCCTCGAAAATTGTATTATTTAGATTTTTCTCTCTGTGTTAT
This sequence comes from Palaemon carinicauda, assembly GCF_036898095.1. Lineage (NCBI taxonomy): Eukaryota > Metazoa > Arthropoda > Malacostraca > Decapoda > Palaemonidae > Palaemon > Palaemon carinicauda. Next base: position 81,200,200 of record NC_090753.1, read on the forward strand.
TATTAAGTGTTATCTGTTGCCTTTGCTTATGATTTAATGTAACATATTTTATAGAGTTATTTATTTCGTACTTCCATATCAATTACAACTATATATATATATATATATATATATATATATATATATATATATATATATATATATATATATATATATATATATATATATTTGCACATTTAGACGTGTTTTTCATATTCAAATAAGCCATATATTTTCGTGGCCAGGTGGTTTAGTCACTGTCTCTACAAGCTTGCCGGACCAGGGTTCGATTCCCGGCCGGTCACAAGCTCTTGTCTTTCTGTGATTTAGCCTGGGGCTCTGATCCTGAGGTCGTTAAGAGAATCCAGACATTAATGTAGCAAAAATATATGGCTTATTTGAATATATATATATATATATATATATATATATATATATATATATATATATATATATATATATATATATATATTCATCGTTAAGTCGTATCCCCTATGAATGGCTGAAGATGATAGTGGATGAGCCAATGCGCAGTAAAACTTACGTAAGAAGGGCTCATCAGCAGCATTTCAAACCTCGACGTTCTACGCTATTCACCCTTATCTTCCATATACTAATGATGTTCATGGTTACCCCAGCCCATCCTTTCTGTTAAGTCCTGGACTTTATCTATCCAACCTTATCTAGGATTTTCTTTCCTCTCAGTTCTTAATTTTTTCATTATCATTACTAGCTATGCTACAACCTTAGTTGGAATGGCAGGATGCTACAAGCCTTAGGGCTCCAACAGTGAAATTAACCCACCTAGTATAGAATATAACTAATTTTCAAAGCTACATTTTCATTGCCAATTTATCTTGATAATTCTTTCCACATGGCCGAACCATTTCAAAATACTCTGAACGTTTTATATTTCTACCATTAACACAATTTATGATCTGTACCCAAATGATTCATTTTTATCCGCTCCAATCATTTTCTAACACATTCAAAATCTACGTTTCATATTCTATAAAGGGAAAAATGACTACAGTAATGCCTTAAAATATTATAGATTTATTTTTTGCCCGAACAATATTGATTTTATGGACGTATTCAATTATCCACAGGTGAAAATTGACTTCACAATCCTATCAGATATTTCAACCTTGACTTTACAAGAAAAATTAATCCCTTGCCAGATTTGAGCTTATGCCAAATAATTCTGTTACCCTTTCTGTTAGTTATTGTTTTCTCCCATCTTATCGTCCATTGCATATATTATTATTATTATTATTATTATTATTATTATTATTATTATTATTATTATTATTTTTATTTTATTATTATTATTATTATTATTATTATTATTATTATTATTATTATACTACTACTACTACTAGCTAATCTACAACCCTAGTAGGAAAAGCAGGTTACTATAAGCCCAAGGGCTCCAACAGGGAAAAAATAGCCCAGTGGGGAAAGGAAATGAAGAAATAACAATATTAACCATATGAAAATAGAGTTTTCATTTGTAAACTATAAAGAGAGACTTATGTCAGCCTGTTCAACGTATATATATATATATATATATATATATATATATATACATATATTTATATATATATATATATATATGTCTGTGTATATATATATATGTGTATATATATATATATATATATATATATATATATATTATATATATATATATAGATATATATATATTTGTATGTGCGTGCGTGTGGGTGTGTGTTTTTGTGTCTGTATGTGTGCGTGTGCTTGTGCGTGTAAGTGTTATTAAGCTTATGTCTATATATGTATAGTTATGTTAGTGATTTTATTCTACACTAACCTGTATTGTTGTTTTAATAAACTCTTTTAGCAATATGAAAAAAATATTCTTTTGATTAAGAACGGTCCAATAGATTTAATCAAAATTAATTTGTTTATTTTGTTTAATTTTTTTTTTCTTGTTAATTCTATCCCTACGAACTCTAAACTGCACTAAACGATGTTTTTCCAATTAAATCATATATTTAATTCTATAAACCTAATAAACTAATATTCCCATCATAATAAATTTCTGAATAAAGGGTTTTAACCCTTATCTTGACCATTAATCTCCACCTAGTTTCTGATTTCCCCTTCTCATATTTCTTTCGTCTTCCAACTTCTTTAAAGTGTAAAAACCCT
>NC_090753.1:81202850-81205350 GCF_036898095.1 Palaemon carinicauda
TAGGTCCTCATTCTTATTCTTCTCAGAAGTTGCAATAGGGAACAATAACAACAACAAAAATAACGTAAACAACAGCAGAAACAACAACAAAAAACAACATAAAAACAACAACAAAAGCAACATAAAAAACAACAATAAAAACGAAAACAACAGCACAAAAACAACAACAACAACAAAAAACAACAACAAAAATAACAACAACATTAACAACAACAACGAAAACAACAGTAGCAGCAACAACAACAGAACACAACAACTAACAAAAACAACAACTACAACAAAAACTGCAACTACAACAATTACAACAACAACAACAATAATAATAATAAGAAGAAGAAGAAGAAGAAGAAGAAGACGAAGAAGAATGGGGGCTTAGAAGCACTTCTTAAGACACTTCCCGCTTTAAACATAAAGCAACCCCATTGCTTAATAATAATAATAATAATAATAACAATAATAATAATAATAATAATAATAATAATAATAGACATCAAGTAGAGCAAGTTAAAATACCTAATGTACCAAAATAGGGAAACAATGCAAGTCTCTGTGATCCACCATATGAATAAGTTTCAGGAGAGAGAGAGAGAGAGAGAGAGAGAGAGAGAGAGAGAGAGAGAGAGAGAGAGAGATCCAACTGTCCACTCTCTCCCTCTCACTCCCTGGCACTTCCCTTAAGTTGATAGTTTCATAGAGAGAGAGAGAGAGAGAGAGAGAGAGAGAGGAGAGAGAGAGAGAGAGAGAGAGATCCAATTGTCCACTCTCTCTCCCTCTCACTCCCTGGCACTTCTCTCAAGTTGATAGTTCCATAGAGAGAGAGAGAGAGAGAGAGAGAGAGAGAGAGAGAGAGAGAAAGAGAGAGAGATCCAATTGTCCACTCTCTCTCCCTCTTACTCCCTGGCACTTCTCTTAGGTTGATAGTTTCATAGAGAGAGAGAGAGAGGAGAGAGAGAGGAGAGAGGAGAGAGAGAGAGAGAGAGAGAGAGAGAGATCCAATTGTCCACTCTCTCTCCCTCTCACTCCCTGGCACTTCCCTTAAGTTGATAGTTACATAATATATATATATATATATATATATATATATATATATATATATACAGAGAGAGAGAGAGAGAGAGAGAGAGAGAGAGAGAGAGAGAGAGAGAGAGAGATCCAATTGTCCACTCTCTCTTCCACTCTCTCCCTGGCGCTTCCCTTAAGTTGATAGTTTCATATATATATATATATATATATATAGAGAGAGAGAGAGAGAGAGAGAGAAGAGAGAGAGAGAGAGAGAGAGAGAGAGAGAGAGAGAGAGATCCAATTGTCCACTCTCTCTCCCTCTCACTCCCTGGCACTTCCCTCAAGTTGATAGTTTCATGAAAGTTTTGGTATCAAGAATAAATTTATACAATCTTGACAGGGAGATTAGAGAGAACCCTGTTTTCTTCTCGTGTCTTCGGGGCCAGTTTCTCATATTATATTCATGGAAAGGAAACAAAATCGGATTTTGTACCGTTGATACAAAATCTTCGACGAATTCCGCCAGTATAAGATTGAAAACAGGTAAGGACTATACGCTGGATATTTTTCTATTCATTTTTTCAAAGGTAGAGTTTTCCAAGAATATTTTTTTTTCATTTTTCAACTGAAGGGAAAATTTGTATAGTTGGAAAACAGGTAAGAAAAATGATCTTGATATTTTTCTATTCATTTTTTCAAAGGTACCGTTTTTCCAAAATATTTTTATTTTTATTTTTAAACTAAAGATAAAATTTGTATAGTTGGAAAACCGGTAAGAAAAATTATCTTGATATTTTTCTATTTATTTTTTCAAAGGTAGCGTTTTTCCAAAATATTTTTTTTTTTCATTTTTCAACTAAAGGGAAAATTTGTATAGTTGGAAAACAGGTAAGAAAAATTGTCTTGATATTTTTCTATTCATTTTTTCAAAGGTAGCGTTTTTCCAAAATATTTTTTTTTTTTCATTTTTCAACTAAAGGGAAAATTTGTATAATATTGGAAAACAGGTAAGAACTATAAGCTTAATATTCTTTTTTTTTTTTCAAGATAGCGTTTTTCCAAAATAGTTTTGTTCATTTTTCAACTATAGAGAAATTTTGTATAAGATTGAAAAACAGGTAGGAACTATAAGCTTGATATTTTTTTTTTTTTAAAGGTAGAGTTTTCCAAGAATATTTTTTTTTCTTATTTCAGCTATAGAGAAATTTTGTATATGATTGGAAAACAGGTAGGAACTATAAGCTTAATATTCTTTTTTTTTCTTTTTTCAAAGATAGCGTTTTTCCAAAATAGTTTTGTTCATTTTTCAACTATAGAGAAAATTTTTATAAGGTTGGAAAACAGGTAAGAACTATAAGCTTGATATTTTTCTATTCATTTTTTCAAAGATAGGGTTTTTCCAAGAATATTTTTTTTTTTTTCATATTTCAACTATAGAGAAATTTTGTATATGATTGGAAAACAGGTAAGAACTATAAGCTTGATATTTTCCTAT
>NC_090753.1:81212850-81222850 GCF_036898095.1 Palaemon carinicauda
ATTATTCGATTCCTATTCCAGATTAATAGGAATTGGGTCTGTGGGAATCGTAGGCAGTCGTTGATATCTTGCCTGTCTATAATTAAAGGTTTCTTTATGATTGAGGATATAGAACTGTATGTCTCTTTTCATTAAAAATTTAGTAATTATAAATAAAATTAGATTAATAAATTAATATTTATGATAATGTATGGAAGATTTATATATAATTATTGTTAAATATTATGATAATACGGTGAAGTGGGTTAGAGAATCTGATTAACAGGAAATTAAGGAACAATTTTCAATTATATACATTCATACACACACACACACACACACACACACACACATATATATATATATATATATATATATATATATATATATATATATATATATAGCATTCGTGCAATTCTACACACATATACTGTATCTACACACATATATATTTAAATATGTATATCACACATTATATATATATATATATATATATATATATATATATAATGTGTGAGAGAGAGAGAGAGAGAGAGAGAGAGAGAGAGAGAGAGAGAGAGAGAGAGAGAGAGAGATAGACTTTCTCTCTCAGCCTTCCTAGGGAGTCTTAATTGAGAGAAAGCTATTAATTACCAATTGACAAATTGCATCTCTGATAAATTTCCCGCGAGATTTCTCTGAAGAGTATCGACACCATTTTCCCACGAGGCTTCTAAACGATGTAATTAATGTGTGAGAGATGTAATTAATGTGTGTGTGAGATGTAATTACCCGGTAGGGAAGATGTAATTATCAGGAAAATGTCAAATCTTTTATATAACATCTTGCTATGCTGGTACATTGGTAGGTGTGCGCAGGGGGTGGAATGGCTTTTATATATATATATATATATATATATATATATATATATATATATATATATATATATATATGTATATATATGTATATATACATATATATATATATATATATATACACATATATATATGTAGCATTATATTACTGCTGAATTTACATACATAGTATATATATATATATATATATATATATATATATATATATATGTATATATATAAATATATATATATATATGTGTGTGTGTATTCATGTATATATATAAAAAGATTTATATATATACATATATATATGTGAATATATACAGCATATATATATGTATGCATACACACACACACACACACACACATATATATATATATATATATATATATATATATATATATATATATACTGTATATATATATATATTTACATATATATATATACATATTATATATATATATATATATATATATATATATATTCACATATATATACATATATATAAATATATGGCCGCTAATGATTCAGCAGGTAGACCTACAGTCCCCCCTAACTCCCCCCCCCCACCTTAGCTCACGAGAATGGCGAGGTAGCAGACACTACAAGAAACTAAAGAGCTTGATGCGTGACTCGAACCCCACTCCGATGGCAGTATATAATCCAGGTCACCAGCCACCCGTTGAAATACTATCGCTAGAGACTTATGGGTTCCTTTGACTGGCCAGACATTACTACCACCCTGATTACTACATTGGATCCTTCTCTCTGGTTACAGTTCATTTTCCCTTTGCCTACACACAAATTAGTCTGGAGTATTCTTTACATATTCTCCTCTGTCCTCATACACCTGACAACACATATCACTAAACATTTCTTCTTCCACCAAGTGGCTACTTTCCTTTTGGTAAGGGTAGAAGAGACTCTTTAGCTATGGCAAACAGCTCTTCTAGGAGAAGGACACTCCAAAATTAAACCATTGTTCTCAATTCTTGGGTAGTGCCTTAGCCTTTGCACCATGGTCACCCACTGTCTTGGGTTAGAGTTATCTTGTTTGAGGGTACACTTGGACACACTATTCTATCTCATTTCTCTACCTCTTGTTTTGTTAAAGTTTTTAAAGTTTATATAGGAGATATTTATGTTAATGTTCTTAAAATATTTTATTTTTCCTTATTTACTCTCCTCACTGGGCTATTTTCCCTATTGGAGCCTCGGGTTTATAGCATTCTGCTTCTCCAACTAAGGTTGTAGCTTATCAATTAATAATAATAATAATAATAATAATAAAAACAAATTCTTTAAACCATTCACCCATCCACTGCAGCTTCAAAATCACTCACTGATTCAATCGTATCTCGTTCCAGCTGCCCCATCCTAAGCAGAGTCAAATCGAATTAAGCCGGCGACTGCAACAGATCTACCGGTGCTGAATATTTTCCAGCCGACTATTGACGGCTTTCTTAGAAGCGCCAAGGCGCTGTGAAATGGACTCACCCGGGATCCTTGATAGCGCCCAGACACAAGAGCAGATGTGGAAATTGTCATTTTTCCGGGTTCAAAGGTCACTCATGAATGGCAGAAGCAAGGGACAGTGACATTGCCCTAGCAATCAGAACAATGCCCTAGAGACTGACCATATATTATATGAACAGCACCCAAGCCTCCTCTCCACCCAAGCTAGGACCAGGGAGGGCCAGGCAGTGGCTGCTGATGACTCAGCAGATAGACCTATAGGCTCCCCCAAACCCCCCAACCTTAGCTCACAAGGATGGTAAGGTTTCAGACACTAACGAGTCTGAGCGGGAGTCGAACCCCCGACTGGCAAACACCAGGCAGAGACGTTACCAATCAGGCCACAGCAACCCCTGGACGTATACACAGCTGAGACTGGATGAAGTGGTCTCGTGTAATCATTATGCCATTGGCGTTGATCGTTTGTCGATAAATTTAACTTAATTTAATTGGCGTTGATCGTTTGTCGATAAATTTAACTTAATTTAATTGGCGTTGATCGTTAGTCGATAAATTTAACTTAATTTAATTGGCGTGGATCGTTTGTCGATAAATTTAACTTAATTTAATTGGCGTGGATCGTTTGTCGATAAATTTAACTTAATTTAATTGGCGTGGATCGTTTGTCGATAAATTTAACTTGATTTAATGGGCGTTGATCGTTTGTCGATCAATTTAACTTAATTTAATGGGCGTTGATCGTTTGTCGATCAATTTAACTTAATTTAATGGGCGTTGATCGTTTGTCGATCAATTTAACTTGATTTAATGGGCGTTGATCGTTTGTCGATCAATTTAACTTAATTTAATGGGCGTTGATCGTTTGTCGATCAATTTAACTTGATTTAATGGGCGTTGATCGTTTGTCGATCAATTTAACTTAATTTAATGGGCGTTAATCGTTTGTCGATCAATTTAACTCAATTTAATGGGCGTTGATCGTTTGTCGATCAATTTAACTCAATTTAATGGGCGTTGATCGTTTGTCGATAAATTTAACTTAATTTAATTGGCGTTGATCGTTTGTCGATAAATTTAACTTAATTTAATGGGCGTTGATCGTTTGTCGATAAATTTAACTTAATTTAATTGGCGTTGATCGTTTATTGATAAATTTAACTTAATTTAATTGGCGTTGATCGTTTGTCGATAAATTTAACTTTATTGAAAAATATTTATTTCTATGGTTTATTTACTATAATTTTCAATACTTATTGTTATTAGTGTTATTATAAATTTTGAAGGGTTGAAACTGTTGAAGAAGATATGAAGATTATATCATTTTCTATAAACGTTGATCTCTTGTATATAAAGTTAACTCAATTTAAAAATATTTATTTTTATGGTTTATTTATTACAATTTTTAATACTGGTATTATCATTGTCATTAATATCAGTGTTATCATGCATTTTAAAGGGTTGAAACTGTTCAAGAAGATGATGATAATAATAATAATAATAATAATAATAATAATAATAATAATAATAATAACAACACTGATGAAAGCTTTATTTGAAAGCACGATATAAAAGATTTCCTTTTTAAGCTAAAATTGGAAATGGAATTCCGTGGTCTATTATTATTATTATTATTCTTATTATTATTATTATTACTACTACTACTAGCTAAGCTACAACCCTAGTTGGAAAAAAAAGATGCATTAAGCCCAAGGGCTCAAACTGAAAAACAGCCCAGTGAGGAAAGGGAATGAGGAAATAAATAAATGATATAAGAAGTAACTAAAAAGTCAAATGTCACTCAGGACGGAAAATACCTTTTCTAAATATAACTATTCTTATTTTCATTCGTCCCAAGTCTGGATCAATTCACTTTGATGTTTCTTTGGTGAGGATTTGTATTCATACTACAAGTCTTTTTTTATAGTTATATATGAATTATCTGTTTTAATGTTATTAATGGTTTTTGAAGTATTTTATTTTAGTTCTACATTACTTATTGAGTTTATTTATTTCCTTGTTTCCTTTCCTCACTGGGCTATTTTTCCCCGTTGGAGCCCTTGGACTTATAGTCTCTTGCTTTTCCAACTAGGGTTGTGGCTTGGCTGGTTATAATAATAATAATAATAATAATAATAATAATAATAATAATAATAATAATAATATCCTTTTACTCAATGCTTCTATCCTTTGTCCAGGAGTTTCATTTGATGTTTCACTGTATCTCTCCTCAATATCTTTCAATATGTCTTAGTTTATTCACATTATTTTCCTTGAATACAAGTTTCGGCTTCTTATTTACTCACACTGAGATTTGTTGCTATTTTCCCTGTTGGGGCCCCTGGGCATAGCCTCTTGCTTTTCCAATTAAGGTTGTAGTTTAGCAAGTAATAATAATAATAACAATAATAATAATAATAATAATAATAATAATAATAATAATAATAATAATAATAATAATAATAATAATAATAATAATAATAATAATAATAATAATAATAATAATGGAAAGAGAAGACATACTTTATTACTGATGAAAGCTATATTTGAAGGCAATGTTAAAAGAGAATATATCTATTTTTCTAATTACCGTAAGATATTATTTGGAGTTAGGCAAACATGTTTTTGGTAAACTCTACTCGCTTTTGCGAAATTATATTGGATAACCGTGACTGATTTTGTAAATGTAAACTCAGAGTGTGACAAACATGGTTTTAGCAAACTCTACTTGCTTTTTCAAAATTACATTAGATAAGCGTAGTGATTTTTAAAAAGTAAATTTAGAGTTTTGCAAACATGTTTTTAGCAAACTCTACTTGCTTTTGCGAAACTATATTGGCTAAGCCTGGGTAATTTTGTAAATGTAAACTCAGATTTTGGCAAACATATTTTATGCAAACTCTACTTGTTTTTTCAAAATTACATTAGATAAGCGTAGTGATTTTTAAAAAGTAAATTTAAAGTTTTGCAAACATGTTTTTAGCAAACTCTACTTGCTTTTGCGAAACTATATTGGCTAAGCCTGAGTGATTTTGTAAATGTAAACTCAGATTTTGGCAAACATGTTTTATGCAAACTCTACTTGTTTTTGCAAAATTATATTAGATAAACGTAAGTGATTTTGTAAATGTAAACTCAGAGTTTGACAAACATGTTTTAGCAAACTATACTTGCTTTTGCGAAACTATATTGGCTAAGCCTGAGTGATTTTGTAAATGTAAAATCAGATTTTGGCAAACATGGTTTTAGCAAACTCTAATTGCTTTTGCAAAATTATATTAGAAAACCGTGGGTGATTTTGTATATGCATATTCACAAAATGTATTTATTTATTTATTTTTTTTTTAATTCTACGTAAAAAAAAACTACATCGCTTCCCATGAACCAGTGAGGTTTAAATTTTCATTTTATTCTTTGGCATCTGACGTCACTTTCTTTGGCTGCGTCACAAAATTAACTCACAATGTCAATCTCCTGCCAAGAAATGTAAACTCATTGCGGTAATGAACTTAGCTTACGTAGCACGTGTTCACTTATGCAGAAGATCAACGAACATTGAGTGGTACTAAAGATTAGACACTGCACTGAAACAGCTTAGACACGGCACTTAAATTGCTTAGACTCTGCGCTGAAACAACTTAGACACGGCACTGAAACAGCTTATACACTGCGCTGAGACAGCTTAGACACTGCATTGAAAAAGCTTAGACACTGCACTGAAACAGCTTAGACACTGCGCTGAAAAAGCTTAGACACTGCGCTGAAACAGCTTAGACACTGCGCTGAAACAGCTTAGACACTTCACTGAAACAGCTTAGACACTGCTCTTAGAAACAACTTAGACACTGCACTGAAACAGCTTAGACACTGCACTGAAACTACTTAGACACTTCATTGAAACAGCTTAGACACTGCACTGAAACAGCTTAGACACTGCGCTGAAAAAGCTTAGACACTGCACTTAGAAACAACTTAGACACTGCGCTGAAACAGCTTAGACACGGCACTGAAACAGCTTAGACACTGCACTGAAACAGCTTATACACTGCACTGAAACAGCTTAGACACTGCACTGAAAAAAGCTTAGATACTGCACAGAAACAGCTTAGACACTGCACTGAAAAAAGCTTAGATACTGCACAGAAACAACTTAGACACTGCACTGAAACAGCTTAGACACTGCATTGAAACTACTTAGACACTGCACTGAAACAACTTAGACACTGCATTGAAACTGCTTAGACACTGCACTGAAAAAAGATTAGACACTGCATTGAAACAGCTTAGACACTGCTCTGAAAAAAGGTTAGACACTGCATTGAAACAGCTTAGACACTGCACTGAAAAAAGCTTAGATACTGCACAGAAAGAGCTTAGACACTGCACTGAAACAGCTTAGACACTGCATTGAAACAGCTTAGACACTGCACTGAAACAGCTTAGACACTGCATTGAAACAGCTTAGACACTGCACTGAAAAAAGCTTAGATACTGCACAGAAACAGCTTAGACACTGCACTGAAAAAAAGATTAGACACTGCATTGAAACAGCTTAGACACTGCACTGAAACAGCTTAGACACTGCACTGAAACAGCTTAGACACTGCATTGAAACAGATTAGACACTGCACTGAAAAAAGCTTAGACACTGCATTGAAACAGCTTAGACACTGCACTGAAACAGCTTAGACACTGCACTGAAACAGCTTAGACACTGCATTGAAACAGCTTAGACACTGCACTGAAACAACTTAGACACTGCATTGAAACTGCTTAGACACTGCACTGAAAAAAGATTAGAATCTGCATTGAAACAGCTTAGACACTGCTCTGAAAAAAGCTTAGACACTGCATTGAAACAGCTTAGACACTGCACTGAAAAAAGCTTAGATACTGCACAGAAAGAGCTTAGACACTGCACTGAAACAGCTTAGACACTGCATTGAAACAGCTTAGACACTGCACTGAAACAGCTTAGACACTGCATTGAAACAGCTTAGACACTGCACTGAAAAAAGCTTAGATACTGCACAGAAACAGCTTAGACACTGCACTGAAAAAAGATTAGACACTGCATTGAAACAGCTTAGACACTGCACTGAAACAGCTTAGACACTGCTTTGAAACAGCTTAGACACTGCAGTGAAACAGCTTAGACACTGCATTGAAACAGATTAGACACTGCACTGAAAAAAGCTTAGACACTGCATTGAAACAGCTTAGACACTGCACTGAAACAGCTTAGACACTGCATTGAAACAGCTTAGACACTGCACTGAAACAGCTTAGACACTGCATTGAAACAGCTTAGACACTGCACTGAAAAAAGCTTAGACACTGCATTGAAACAGCTTAGACACTGCACTGAAAAAAACTTAGATACTGCACAGAAAGAGCTTAGACACTGCACTGAAACAGCTTAGACACTGCATTGAAACAGCTTAGACACTGCACTGAAAAAAGCTTAGACACTGCATTGAAACAGCTTAGACACTGCACTGAAAAAAGCTTAGATACTGCACAGAAAGAGCTTAGACACTGCACTGAAACAGCTTAGACACTGCATTGAAACAGCTTAAACACTGCACTGAAACAGCTTAGACACTGCACTGAAAAAAGCTTAGATACTGCACAGAAACAGCTTAGACACTGCACTGAAAAAAGCTTAGACACTGCATTGAAACAGCTTAGACACTGCATTGAAAAAAGCTTAGATACTTCACAGAAAGAGCTTAGACACTGCACTGAAACAGCTTAGACACTGCATTGAAACAGCTTAGACACTGCACTGAAACAGCTTAGACACTGCACTGAAAAAAGCTTAGACACTGCACAGAAAGAGGTTAGATATGGCACTGAAACAGCTTAGACACTGCATTGAAACAGCTTAGACACTGCATTGAAACAGCTTAGACACTGCACTGAAACAACTTAGACACTGCATTGAAACAGCTTAGACACTGCACTGAAAAAAAATTAAGATACTGCACAGAAAGAGCTTAGACACTGCACTGAAACAGCTTAGACACTGCATTGAAACCGCTTAGACACTGCACTGAAACAACTTAGACACTGCATTGAAACAGCTTAGACACTGCACTGAAAAAAGCTTAGATACTGCACAGAAAGAGCTTAGACACTGCACTGAAACAGCTTAGACACTGCATTGAAACAGCTTAGACACTGCACTGAAACAGCTTAGACACTGCACTGAAACAGCTTAGACACTGCATTGAAACAGCTTAGACACTGCACTGAAAAAAGCTTAGACACTGCATTGAAACAGCTTAGACACTGCACTGAAACAGCTTAGACACTTCATTGAAACAGCTTAGACACTGCACTGAAACAGCTTAGACACTGCATTGAAACAGCTTAGACACTGCATTGAAACAGCTTAGACACTGCACTGAAAAAAGCTTAGATACTGCACAGAAACAGCTTAGACACTGCACTGAAACAGCTTAGATACTGCACTGAAACAGCTTAGACACTGCATTGAAACAGCTTAGACACTGCACTGAAACAGCTTAGACACTGCATTGAAACAGCTTAGACACTGCACTGAAAAAAGCTTAGACACTGCATTGAAACAGCTTAGACACTGCACTGAAAAAAGCTTAGATACTGCACAGAAACAGCTTAGACACTGCACTGAAAAAAGCTTAGACACTGCATTGAAACAGCTTAGACACTGCACTGAAACAGCTTAGACACTTCATTGAAACAGCTTAGACACTGCACTGAAACAGCTTAGACACTGCATTGAAACAGCTTAGACACTGCATTGAAACAGCTTAGACACTGCACTGAAAAAAGCTTAGATACTGCACAGAAACAGCTTAGACACTGCACTGAAACAGCTTAGATACTGCACTGAAACAGCTTAGACACTGCATTGAAACAGCTTAGACACTGCACTGAAACAGCTTAGACACTGCATTGAAACAGCTTAGACACTGCACTGAAAAAAGCTTAGACACTGCATTGAAACAGCTTAGACACTGCACTGAAAAAAGCTTAGATACTGCACAGAAACAGCTTAGACACTGCACTGAAAAAAGCTTAGACACTGCACAGAAAGAGGTTAGATATGGCACTGAAACAGCTTAGACACTGCATTGAAACAGCTTAGACACTGCATTGAAACAGCTTAGACACTGCACTGAAAAAAGCTTAGATACTGCACAGAAACAGCTTAGACACTGCACTGAAACAGCTTAGACACTGCACTGAAAAAAAGCTTAGACACTGCATTGAAACAGCTTAGACACTGCACTGAAAAAAGCTTAGACACTGCATTGAAACAGCTTAGACACTGCACTGAAAAAAGCTTAGATACTGCACAGAAACAGCTTAGACACTGCACTGAAACAGCTTAGACACTGCACTGAAAAAAGCTTAGACACTGCATTGAAACAGCTTAGACACTGCACTGAAAAAAGCTTAGACACTGCATTGAAACAGCTTAGACACTGCACTGAAAAAAGCTTAGACACTGCACTGAAACAGCTTAGACACTGCATTGAAACAGCTTAGACACTGCATTGAAACAGCTTAGACACTGCACTGAAACAGCGTAGACACTGGACTGAAACACAAAGGAATGACTGAAGGAAATTTAAGTTTAGCTTTTTTCGATTTTCATTGATGGATCGTAAACAAAGAGATATAAATATATATATACAGTACATACACGCACACACACTGA
>NC_090753.1:81230350-81232850 GCF_036898095.1 Palaemon carinicauda
ATATATATATATATATATATATATATATAATATATATATATATATATATATATATATTTATATATATATATATATATATATATATATATATATATATATATATATATATATATATATATATATATATATATATACAAATATATATAAACATATTTTTTCAATTTCATATACTCATTCTTTATCTAACTATTTTTACCTATGCAAATTTCTTCCACATTCTTTGTTCTCATTTCAACACGCTTTTCCTCCTGTCTTCTCTTACCTTCTTGATAGACATTACCTTTCTCTTAAAAAAAAAACGTTTATCCTCCTGTCTTCCCCTACCTTCTTGATAGACATCACCTCTTCCTACTTTACCTTTCTAATTACAATTCGTTTTTCCTCCTGTCTTCTACTACATTCTTAATCGATATCACCTTTCTCTTTACATGGCGTTTTTCCTCCTGTCTTCTTTTACATTCTTAATAGACATCACCCCTTCCTATATCATCCTTCTCTTTACTTAACGTTTTTCCTCTTGTCTTCTACATTCTTAATAGACATGTCCTCCCCCTACATCACATTTCTCTTTACAAAACGTTTTTCCGACTGTCTTCTTCATTCTTAATAGACATCACCTCTTCCTACATCATCCTTCTCTTTACTAAACGTTTTTCCTCTTGTCTTCTCCTACATTCTTAATAGACATCACCTCTTTTTACATCATCCTTCTCTTTACTAAACGTTTTTCCTCTTGTCTTCTCCTACATTCTTCATAGACATCACCTCTTCCTACATCACCCTTCTCTTTACTAAACGTTTTTCCTCCTGTCTTCTCCTACATTCTTCATAGACATCACCTCTTCCTACATCACCCTTCTCTTTACTAAACGTTTTTCCTCTTGTCTTCTCCTACATTCTTCATAGACATCACCTCTTCCTACATCACCCTTCTCTTTACTAAACGTTTTTCCTCTTGTCTTCTACTACATTCTTAATAGACATCACCTCTTTTTACATCCTCCTTCTCTTTACTAAACGTTTTTCCTCTTGTCTTCTCCTACATTCTTCATAGACATCACCTCTTTTTACATCATCCTTCTCTTTACTAAACGTTTTTCCTACTGTCTTCTCCTACATTCTTAATAGACATCACCTCTTTTTACATCATCCTTCTCTTTACTAAACGTTTTTCCTCTTGTCTTCTCCTACATTCTTCATAGACATCACCTCTTCCTACATCACCCTTCTCTTTACTAAACGTTTTTCCTCCTGTCTTCTCCTACATTCTTAATAGACATCACCTCTTCCTACATCACCCTTCTCTTTACTAAACGTTTTTCCTCTTGTCTTCTC
This sequence comes from Palaemon carinicauda, assembly GCF_036898095.1. Classification (NCBI taxonomy): domain Eukaryota; kingdom Metazoa; phylum Arthropoda; class Malacostraca; order Decapoda; family Palaemonidae; genus Palaemon; species Palaemon carinicauda. The sequence continues at coordinate 81,231,686 of NC_090753.1, forward strand.
CTACATTCTTCATAGACATCACCTCTTTTTACATCATCCTTCTCTTTACTAAACGTTTTTCCTCTTGTCTTCTCCTACATTCTTCATAGACATCACCTCTTCCTACATCACCCTTCTCTTTACTAAACGTTTTTCCTCCTGTCTTCTCCTACATTCTTAATAGACATCACCTCTTTTTACATCATCCTTCTCTTTACTAAACGTTTTTCCTCTTGTCTTCTCCTACATTCTTCATAGACATCACCTCTTCCTACATCACCCTTCTCTTTACTAAACGTTTTTCCTCTTGTCTTCTCCTACATTCTTAATAGACATCACCTCTTTTTACATCATCCTTCTCTTTACTAAACGTTTTTCCTCTTGTCTTCTCCTACATTCTTCATAGACATCACCTCTTCCTACATCACCCTTCTCTTTACTAAACGTTTTTCCTCTTGTCTTCTCCTACATTCTTAATAGACATCACCTCTTTTTACATCATCCTTCTCTTTACTAAACGTTTTTCCTCTTGTCTTCTCCTACATTCTTCATAGACATCACCTCTTTTTACATCATCCTTCTCTTTACTAAACGTTTTTCCTCTTGTCTTCTCCTACATTCTTAATAGACATCACCTCTTCCTACATCATCCTTCTCTTTACTAAACGTTTTTCCTCTTGTGTTCTACATTCTTCATAGACATCACCTCTTCCTACATCACCCTTCTCTTTACTAAACGTTTTTCCTCCTGTCTTCTCCTACATTCTTAATAGACATCACCTCTTCCTACATCATTCTTCGCTTTACAAAACGTCTTTCCTCTTGTGTTCTACATTCTTCATAGACATCACCTCTTCCTACATCACCCTTCTCTTTACAAAGCGTTTTTCCTCCTGTCTTCTCTTACATTCTTCATAGACATCACCTCTTCCTACATCATCCTTCTCTTTCCTAAACGTTTTTCCTCTTGTCTTCTCCTACATTCTTAATAGACATCACCTCTTCCTACATCATTCTTCGCTTTACAAAACGTTTTTCCTCTTGTGTTCTACATTCTTCATAGAAATCACCTCTTCCTACATCACCCTTCTCTTTACAAAGCGTTTTTCCTCCTGTCTTCTCTTACATTCTTCATAGACATCACCTCTTCCTACATCACCCTTCTCTTTACTAAACGTTTTTCCTC
>NC_090753.1:81237850-81240350 GCF_036898095.1 Palaemon carinicauda
TATATATATATATATATATATATATATAGAGAGAGAGAGAGAGAGAGAGAGAGAGAGAGAGAGAGAGAGAGAGAGAGAGAGAGCAATTACTTGCTCTCGATTAATTAGGTCTTATTAACGCCGTATTTTTAGAAGATCTTTAAATAGGAACATTAACAATTAATGAAAAATCAATAACACACTTAATAAAAAGATATCGATGAATTAGAAACGATTAGTAATTAGTAATGTCTAATTTTTCAACACGAGAGAGAGAGAGAGAGAGAGAGGAGAGAGAGAGAGAGAGAGAGAGAGAGAGAGAGAAAATCTTTTTAATTGTAAGCCTATTTTACATGTAACGTTTTGTAATATTTCCAAAAATAAAATGTTTCCGCCGAAGTAAAAACTTAATTAAACGTCTAATTTGAAATGAAGTTGGTCATGATAAAAAACAAATGAGTTTCATTGTGATTACTGAAGCAGATGCATCAAAACTAACTTTTAGCAGCTCTAGTTTAAGGACACTCCCAAAATCAAACCATTGTTATCTAGTCTTAGGTAGTGCCATAACCACTGTACCATGGTCTTCCACTGTCTTGGGTTAGAGATCTTTTGCTTAAGGGTACACTCGGGCACAATATTCTGTCTTATTTCTCTTCCTCTTGTTTTTAAGTTTTTCTGGTTTATATATGAGAGATTTATTTCAATGTTGTTACTGTTTTATTTTAGTTGTTGATTACTTCTCTTATAGTTTATTCATTTCCTTGTTTCCCATCCTCACTGGGCTATTTTCCCATTTTGGAGCCCTTTGGCTTATAGCATGCAGCTTTTCCAACTAGGGTTGTAGCTTAGAAAGTAATAATAATAATAATAATAATAATAATAATAATAATAATAATAATAACTGGAGTAAAGTAAAATGCATTAGCAAATAACGATATGGGAAATATTAAATTCTCTATCAGCGGTGAGTTTTAGGGGATTAAATATGAATATATTAAAAGGTTGGTGTGGACTGTTGGTAACGTCCTTGCCTAGTGATCCCCAAACTGGGGTTCGAGTACCGCTTAAACTCGTTAGTTCCTTTGGTCGCTGCAACCTCACCATCCTTGTGAGCTAGGGAGGTGGGGTTTGGGGGACCCTATAGGTCTACCTGCTGGGTCATCAGCAGCCTTTGCCTGGCCTTCCCTGGTCCTTAGCTTGGGTGGAGAGGTGGCTTGGGCATTGATCATATGTATATATGGTCAGTCTCTAGGGTATTGTCCTGCTTGCCAGGACAATGTCACTGTCCACTGCCACTGCCATTCATGAAATTTAAACCTTTAAACTCGTAATAGATAAATATAATTTTAGCTAACGTCTATAAAATGCATTGAACGCCTATTGGAAACTTCCCTGACTGGCGACCAGCTGGAGGGGAGTTCGAGTCATGGTTAAGCTATATTGTTTCTGGTAGTGTAGGCAACCTCATCTACCTTGTGTGATAAAGATGAGGGGGGGGGGGGTTTGTGGGAGTGTATAGGCCATTGTCTGGGACCCCTTGGTCTTGGGAGATTATACGTATATATGGTTAGTCTAGGGCATTGTACTGTCCACATCATCTGTCAATCATGAGTGACTTTATAGAAAGAAAGAAAAAAAAGAAGGATAAAAAGAATGAAAAAGAACTGAATAGCACGTTTATATTAAATAAATATAAATATAAAATAATGCTAAGTTTTATGGCCAATTGCATAACTTTTAACTATTAATTTGCTGGAAGGAATACATCTGTATATTGCGATAAGACCTTGACTCTTGATTGATATATTTCAAAATTGAATTTTAGAATTTGATGAAAGACTACGAATATATTTGTAGGAAAAATATTTTGAAAAATGAATAAAAGATGTTGCATGGAATCAAAGCTATAAAAGTAATAAAGATTCATTACTTTATGTATCTTTTACAGTTTTAATAGGTACATTACTACCATATATAAGACTGGGTATTTCTTTGCATGGGAAAATGATAACATTATGTACAAAAAAAGACAAAAATATCGATACAATCCATATCAAAAGCTTCTTAGAATCATGCATCTATTATAACCAACAACAATAACAACTACAACAATAACAACAACAGCAAAAACAACAACAACATCACCAACAATAACAACAACAAATGAAACATTTTCAAGTCTACTGCACGACTAAGGCCTCAGACATGTCTTGGTTATGTCTGGGGTTTGGCCATTTTCATCTACAAGATGGCCACTGCGGATTGGTGATGGTAGGAGACTTTGATTTAATAACTCCCAGCAAACCAACCTAGTATGGCTGGATCTGATACGCCAACCTTTTGCCTTTGTTTTGAAATACACCATGAGTAATACAGTTTTAAGTTTGAATGTTTACATGAGGTATTGATCAAAAGTAAATATATATGTGAAGGACATAACAATAATGAGATTTACATATGTAGCAGAGTCTGGTAGGATACAAGAATTAAAAACCGATTAATTAAACAGAATGGAATT
>NC_090753.1:81250350-81252850 GCF_036898095.1 Palaemon carinicauda
ACTCTCAAAAGAATTTTGAGATTAACAATAATAATAATAATAATAATAATAATAATAATAATAATAATAATAATAATAATAATAATAATAGCAACAACATGCTATATAACTAAATCAATAAATTAATCTTTTTCTTCTTCTTTGTCTGCACCTTTTCCCCTCTGCCTAAATAACATTAAAAACAAAATGAAGAAGCAAGCAGCAGTTCAGCGCAAAATTTGCAATACAAATATTAAGCGTCAACGTCTCCCTGACAACTGCCTGCAATTTGTGCACATGATCGGCTTGAATGAATCCATCTAAGGCCAAACAACATGTGACGTCGGGCTTCCATTGAAATTCATCAACCCGATATTGCATGTCTCGCTCCGTTGCGCAAAATAATATGAAGTAGGTTTGAACTCACGCCGACAGAGGGCGGGGCCGACTTCATCATCCGTAATCGTGATGTGTGTGTGTGTGTGTGTGTGTTAAATGCGTGTGCACGCACCTGTGTGTTTGATTTTCAAACGGCCTTTGATCTCTTTCGGTTTATGAAAGCGATTTATAATAAGCTTAAATTCTCGGAATATTCAACATGAAACTCCCGTCTATAATAATTCAAGTCATTATTATTATTATTATTATTATCATTATTATCATTATTATTATTATTATTATTAATAGTAGTAGTAGCAGTAGTAGTAGTAGTAGTAGTAGTAGTAGTAGTAGTAGTAGTAGTAGTATTAACATGAATTTTATAATAATTTCTATGGTAAATTTCTCCTAAATCTTAAAAATTAATTCCTAATGGAACCTTTCTACGACAGCCATCGATTTTTAATGATAAAAGCTGACACGGAATCAGCTCTTAAATCTCTCTATGGTTGAATGGTCGATAGTTTACCTTTATACCTACTTGACGCTAAGGTTCGAATCCTTGCCCGAGTAGATGATCCTCAGAGAGTGTGAATTCTATATCAAAAGGGATGATAGTGATGAGAGTATTATAAAATATCCAGGTGTTGCAAATTTATTACAATATAATACATAGGAATTCAATCTTATCTCTTTTCATGGCTTAATGGTCTAAGACAATATTCTACCTTTATTTCTACCTACTGCTAAGGTTCGAATCTATGACAGGATAGTAGCAGTTTTCAATAGAAATAATTCATCTTGGGATTTATGATCGCGAGACAAAGGGGATATGTGTGTGTATGTGAGGGAGTGTGTGTAAATGTGTTTACCTACATGTGTGTATCTATGATTTCAATATATACTGTGTGTATATGTATATAGATTATATATACATATATATATATATATATATATATGTGTATATATATATATATATATATATGTATATATATATATATATATATATGTCTGTGTTTTTATCACTGATGTGATACTATTCTTTTCAACTATATTTTTCAATAAGGCAAAAACTACGTAATTTTCAAATAGAAATTTGATTTTAAGTTATCTAACTCACACGCACAATCATTCTTGAATTGTTGAAATAAAAAAAACTTCTCACAATTGAGGGGTGACTTTGATACATATTGTCTAAACTCCTTAATGTACTTTTTTAATTCCCTTTGACTCCTATTCTCTCTCTCTCTCTCTCTCTCTCTCTCTCTCTCTCTCTCTCTCTCTTATGGAAGCTCTGGGTTATAAGGTTATTTCCTTCGGTGGCAATGGAGTGTTCGGATAGCATATGGGTCTACTTGCTGAGTCAACTGCAGCCATTGCCTGGCCCTCCTTGGACATAGCTTGATGGAGAAGTGCTTGGGCGCTGATCATATGTATTTTCTTATACAATATATGGTCCGTCTCTAGGGCATTGTCGCTGTCCCTTGCCTCTGTTATTCATGAGCGACCTTTAAACCTTTAAACCCTAAACCTTTAAACCTTTAAACCCTAAACCTATAAACCTTTAAACCCTAAACCTTTAAATCTTTAAACCCTAAACCTTTAAACCTTTAAACCCTAAAACCCTAATCCTTTAAACCTTTAAAACCCTAAACCCTAATCCTTTAAACCTTTTAAACCCTAAACCTTTAAACCCTAAACCTTTAAACCCTAAACCCTAATCCTTTAAACCTTTAAACCTAACCCTTTACACCTTTAAACCCTAAACCTTTAACCCTTTAAACCCTAAACCTTTAAACCTTTAAACCCCAACCTTTAAACCTTTAAACCCTAACCCTAACCCTTTAAACCTTTAAAACCGGATCAGAGTGAAATATTGATTCATTTTATATCATGAGTTAGAGATTTTGAGTAAATATAAAATAATTTGTAATTGTAAAATAAATAGATATTTTATAAATAGATATTTTATAATATCGTGGAGCAATTTTTCATAGATACCAGAAGAATCTATCAGAGGTAAAAAGAAAAAAACGAAAAAAAAATGGTAAATTGAAAAATATTTGATAAATCACTTCAGGTCATAGAAAAATGGGTTATCAGAAAATATATCAATATCTGAAACTGGCATAGAAATCGACAT
>NC_090753.1:81255350-81257850 GCF_036898095.1 Palaemon carinicauda
AAAATTAATTCCATAATTCTATCAAGGAAAAGACTTAGAATTAATTAATACACAATCGTTTACCACTACCAAAAAAATTATAAATACGACAAAAAATTATACACTTTGCGGACCTAAAAAAAATTAATTCCATATTCCTACTAATGAATAAGACTTAAAATGAATTAATATACAACCTCTTACCACTACCAAAAAATTATAAATACGACCAAAAAATTATACACTTTGCGGACCTAGAAAATTAATTCCATATCCCTATAAAAAAAAAAGACTTAGAATTAATTAATATACAACCTTTTACCACGACCAAAAAATTCTAAATACGACAAAAAAATTTATACACTTTGCAGCCCTAAAAAAATTAATTCCATAATCCTATCAAGAAAAAGACTTAGAATTAATTAATATACAACCTCTTACCACTACCAAAAAATTCTAAATACGACAAAAAATTATACACTTGGCGGACCTAAAAAAAATTAATTCTATAATCCTATCAAGAAAAAGACTTAGATTTAATTAATATACAACCTTTTACCACTACCAAAGCATTCTAAATACGACAAAAAAATTATACACTTTTCGGCCCCAAAAAATTAATTTCATAATCCTATCAAGAAAAAGACTTAGAATTAATCAATATACAACCTTTTACCACTACCAAAGCATTCTAAATACGACAAAAAAATTATACACTTTTCGGCAACAAAAAATTAATTCCATAATCTTATCAAGAAAAAGACTTAGAATTAATTAATATACAACCTTTTACCACGACCAAAACAGTCTAAATACGACAAAAAAATATACACTTTGTGGACCTAAAAAATTAATTCCATAATTCTATCAAGGAAAAGACTTAGAATTAATTAATACACAATCGTTTACCACTACCAAAAAAATTATAAATACGACAAAAAATTATACACTTTGCGGACCTAAAAAAAATTAATTCCATATTCCTACTAATGAATAAGACTTAGCATTAATTAGTATACAACCTTTTACCACTACCAAAAAATTCTAAATACGACCAAAATATTATACACTTTGTGGACCTAAAAAAATTAATTCCAAAATCCTATCAGAGAAAAAGACTTAGAATTAATTAATATACAACCTCTTGCCAATACCAAAACAGTCTAAATACGACAAAAAAAAAAAAAAAACAATACACTTCGTGGCCCTAAAAAAATTCATACCATAATCCTATCAATAAAAAAAACTTAGAATTAATTAATATACAACCTCTTACCACTTCCAAAAAATTATAAAACGACAAAAATAATCCACTTCGTACTCCTAAACAAATCCATTCCATAATCCTGCCAATAAAAAAAATAGCTTGGCTTTAATTAATATACAATATACAACCTCTTACCTCAAAAATTCTAAATACGACAAATAAAATATACATTCCGTGGTCCTAAACAAATTCATTCCACAATTCTACCAAAAAAAAAAAAAAAAAAAAAAAAAAAAAAAAAAAAAAAAAAAAAAAAAAAAAAAAACTTAACTGAAATTGATATACCTCTTACCACAACTAAAAATCCCCCCCCCCCCAGAAAAAAATAATACACTTCGTGGTCTTAAACAAATTCATTCCATAATCATAATCCTACCAATAAAAAAAGACTTAACTGAAGTTGATGTACAACCACTTACCAAAAAAAAAAAAAAAAAAAAAAAAAAAAAAAAAAAAAAAAAAAAAACACAACCACTTCGTGGTCCTAAACAGAAACATTCCATAATCCTATCAATAAAAAAAAAGACAGCATTAATGAATATATCACCTCTTCTCACTCTAAATACCATAAAAAAAACACAATTTGAGGTCCAAAAGCCCGAATTCCATAATCCCACAGATAAAAATAGGCTCCCACCTGTCCCTCACATTTTTGTTGTAGAACTCCAATTGACAAACTAACTACTTCCGCCGTTTTCCAAAAGAAACAACATCCTTGGGCAGTTTTTTCTTTTTTCTTTTTTATTTCCACCACATTTAGAAGAAGGGAATTCCCTTTGCGTCGTCAATTTTTGAGAAAAAGTTTATATCGACTCAAAAGTCATTGCCAGAACTCAAGGTCTCGATGGAGCGAGCTGGTAATTCGAAAATTGGGAGAGAATGTATGTGGATATTTTTTGGGGGAGGGAGATTGAGAATAGAATTTTTTTTTATTTTTATTTTTTTCGTTCGCTGTGGAGTAAATAAAAATGCAATACTACTCGATGAACGATGATATCTCAGGATTTTTACGAATCCTTTTGCTGTATAAGTATGATTATATGATTGTGCATATATAAACATATATTTATATAAATAAAAATATATATATATACAGTATATATATGAAATAATATATATATATATATATATATATATATATATATATATATATATATATATATATATATATATATATATATATAATATGCAATAATAAACATTATACAGCATATATAAATATGTATATGTAATATTTATTTCCATACACACATA
>NC_090753.1:81265350-81287850 GCF_036898095.1 Palaemon carinicauda
ACATTATCACTATTAAAATAAGTTATCTTCCATAACATTCTACGTAAAAAGGCAATATAACCAATGTATTCATACTAGTACCAATGAATCAGGGATGGAGGTCTTGTGCCGATAACTTCCACGACATCAACCACTCTATACTCCTGTGGACAAAGCTCATCAGCAATGCGTCGAGCCACCTCACACATATTACGCCATTACGACACTCACCTCTACATTTACATATTAGAATTTCGGTATTTTTTTTTTTCTTAAAATTGTTGTTAATGGAGAGATCACTTAAATATATTCTGCGTTAGATTTTCAAAGGTGTAATTAAATGACAATGCCATTTACCGTTTGAGGTAGTAGGTTGGCCAGGGCACCAGCCACCCATTGAGATACTACCACTAGAGAGTATGGGGGTCCTCTGACTGGTCTGACAGTACTATATTGGATCCTTCTCTCTGGTTACGGTTCATTTCCCCATTGCCTACACATACACCGAATAGTTTGGCCTATTCTTTACATATCATCCTCTGTCCTCATACATCTGACAACACTGAGATTACCAAACAATTCTTCTTTACCAAGGTGTTATCTATTGCACTTAACTGTTCAGTGGCCACTTTCCCTTTCGTAAGGGTAGAAGAGACTCTTTAGCTATGGTAAGCAGCTTTTCTAGGAGGACACTCCAAAATCAAACCATTGTTCTTTAGTCTTGGGTAGTGCCATAGCCTCTCTATCAGGGTCTTCCACTATCTTGGGGTAGAGTTCTCTTGCTTGAGGGTACACTCAGGCACACTATTCTATCTAATTTCTCTTCATCTTTTGTTAAAGTTTTTATAGTTTATATATGTTGTTACTGTTCCTGAAATATTTTATTTTTCCTTGATTCCTTTCCTCACTGGGCTATTTTCCCTGTTGGAGCCCCTGGGCTTATAGCATCCTGCTTTTCCAACTAGGGTTGTAGCTTAGCAAATTATAATAATAATAAGGATTCTATATATTCAGGAGCCGATATGCTCAAATGACTATTATTATTAATAGTAGTAGTAGTAGTAGTAGTAGTAGTAGTAGTAGCTAAGCTACAACCCTAGTTGGAAAATCAGAATGTTATAATGAAAAGCTTACGAGATTAATTAATTTTAGATACCTTTGTTCGTAATCACTTTCCACTGTTTTAATAACTTTCCTTCTAGATTATTCGCCTTAATATTCTCACAACAAAATAAAAATAAAATCTGAAACTTAAAACCGTTTTTCATTAAGTGATTAAAGTAAAGAATCTTTTGTTATTTAACTAAGAGCAACAAGAGACACTTAATTACTTTACAGGATTTAAGAAGAAAGATTATGGCTGCCTTGAGACGTATAATACTAAGTTGTTCATTTTTTTTATTTACCTGTTTAGAAGAAAGTTCTTTATAAGTAAACACCTACGCATTATCTTTTGAATGTTGTTGTTGTTGTTGTTGTTGTTGTTTTCTAATTAGATTGTATTGCTGCTAGAAATGCTTATACTTTTATAACTATTTGATATATATTATAGAATCAATGTTGTTATTATTATTATTATCATTTTTATTATTATAATTATCATTATTATTATTATTAATATTATTATTATTATTATTATTATTATTATTATTATCATCATCCAAACTACAACCTTAAATAAATTATTGCATTCAACTCAACATAATCTTAACGATAAAATAAATTAAGCCCAGAATTCAACTATTTTCAATCAATAAAATCCACTATACATAATTAAAAATTATGTGTTTATCCACCTCTAACGCCACCCCCCCCCCCCCCCCCCCCCCCATAAGAAAGACATGTTTACTCAGTATGAATAAACATGCCCATGTAACTACTATACTGAACAGCATTGCAAACAAGTTACAGTATGTTCTTGTTTTAATCTGTGTGAGATCTTCTTTGTTGATATTACTTTTATTTTGTTTACTTGTTTACTTGTTTGACTATTCTGTTTGCAATTTTTTCTCATTTCGAAAATATAATTCAATAGTGTAAAATTTTAAATTTCTGAGTGGATGGTTAGGAACAGGAAATGTGAATTTGCTTGTACAAATATTCTTGTTAACATTACTGAAGTAATACATATATTTTGTTTATGTAAAAATATGCCTGATATGCAAACAAGTTATTTTGATGTTTATCCATTATATATATATATATATATATGCATATACATATTTATACTTCTATATATATATATATATATATATACATACACACACACATATATATATATATATATATACATATATATACATATATATATATATATATAGAGAGAGAGAGAGAGAGAGAGAGAGAGAGAGAGAGAGAGTTTACGAAGGAACCCTCTCCCTTCTTGAAAATGAAATTATTAGTATATTTAAAAAAGAGTAAAAAAAAATTCTCAACTAACAATAAACGCAAATCACATTTAACAATCTATTAATATTATTATCACTTGGTATAATATTCTTAATAATATAATTAAAAAACAAATATAGTTCAAAAATAATCTGATGAATTTTGAGATTCTAAGATTTTTATTTCATTTAAAAAGCTTTAACCAATTTTTCGTCTATGCTATCACGTAATGGAAATATATCAATATTCTTAAAATCTATCGGATGATTTTCTAATGGTAAGTTCACAAACAGTGTTATTTAATGTTCTCTTCTAATTGCATATATATATATATATATATATACACATACATATATATACATATACATACATATATATATATATATATATATATGGTCTGGTGAGCACTGGTTCTCTTTTGTTTTACAGTTTTAGCTTTTTTACGATTTTCCGTTATAAAATCAATAATGTTTTAATACTCCTTTACTATTTTGTTTTAAATTATTATACAAATTTTAAGAATTTTATATTATCTTTTACAGATTGATAATGAACATTGCAATGTTCGAAACGTCTCTAAATAAATTATGGCCTTTTAACTGATGTTTTTTGGACCCTGCTGCACACCAAATATATATATATATATATATATATATATATATATATATATATATATATAAACATTGACTGAAATCACGAGTGTTAGTGATATACATTTTCATATATATATATATATATATATATATATATACATACATATATATGTGTGTATATATACATATATATATATGAATATATATATATATACATATATATACATATATATATGTGTGTATATATATATATATGTATATATATACATATATATACATATATATATATATGTGTATATACATATATATATATATATATATATATATATATATGAATATATATATATATACATATATATACATATATATATGTGTATATAAATATATATATATATATATATATATATATATATATATATACAGTATATCCAGTTGATGCATATATTCTTATATTCCTTATATTTCGATAAAGTCATCTTGAATGAAGAAAAGATTACAACACTCAATTTCTATTTCAAATTTCAATATTTAATTTCTATTTCATTACGTTTTTTTATGTTATTGGTTGAGTTGTTGTTGTTACTGCTAATTTCCTAGTAGACTTGCTTACCTTGCCAGACCGTAACACGAAAATTGAGGATCAAATTAGGTGTCTTTGATATCAATTCTGCATACACGTCCAAACGCGAAATGGGACACGTGAATATTTCTAACAAACGTTAAACCACTGAATTGATTTCTTCTTTTTTTTTTCAAGAAAAGTGTGTTATAATTTCAAAACGAAAATAAACCTTACTTTAAACACTCTCTAACCAGGTGACATAAAATGGGAACATACACATGACGCTTTAAAACTGGCAGGACCCAAAAGGAAACGAGACTGGTATCGTGCGTAAATAGCGTAACAAGAACATTGCGTAAATAGCGTGACAAGAACATTGCGTAAATAGCGTAACATGAACACTGTATAAATATCGTAACATGAACATTGCGTAAATAGCGTGACAAGAACATTGCGTAAATAGCGTAACATGAATACTGTAGTGAACATTGCGTAAATAGCGTGACAAGAACATTGCGTAAATAGCGTGACAAGAAGATTGCGTAGATAGCGTAACATGAACACTGTATAAATATCGTAACATGAACATTGCGTAAATAGCGTGACAAGGAAATTGCGTCAATAGCGTAACAAGAACATTGCGTAAATAGCGAAAAACGAACTTTGTGTAAATAGCGTAACATGAACATTGTATAAATAGCGCAACAAGAACATTGCGTAAATATCGTAAGAAGAACATTGTGTAAATAGCGTAATAAGAACATTGCGTAAACATTGCAAACTGAAGAGCAAGAAAAAATATTTGATTGTAACTCTGTTGGAACACGAGAAAAAAAATAATTGCAATCATGCGTACATGCGTAAACATACTCCTATTCTTCGTCTCAGCTGTTATTTACTCCGTCAATCTTTGTCTGCTCTCTTGACAAACAAGATAAGATACGTTAACTCAGCCACTACCTCTTTCTAAGGGGGGGGGGGGGACAAGACTGTAATAAAAGGTACACTTGGAAAATGCCTGTTGAAAAAAAAAAAAAAAAAACTCGAGAAATTAATAAAATTTTACGTTCTACGTAAAAAGTGTTTTTCTGAGATTACGTTTTGCAATTCTGAATCTCATCTTATCTTTTTTTTTTTGGTAATGTTTTTTCTTCGCTAATATATTTATGTATTTACTGTATATATTTCCATATAACCTCAAATCTATCTATCTATCTATCTATCTATCTATACATATATATATATTATACAATATATATTTATACTTATAAATATGTACATATAATATATATAGTATATATGTACATATAAACAGTATATATATATATATATATATATATATATATACATATATATATATATATATATATATGCGTATGCATGCGTATATGGGTGTATGTATATATAAAAACAACTCCGATTTCTTGAACATACATTTTTTTCTATGAAAATTCAACAAGTCAAGTACAATTCACCCCACTCCAGACATCTGTTATTTACGACCTTGTTTTCCCCCCAAAACATAAACAAATTGTCGATATCCCGATTTGTATAATATGACCTGAAACCTTTTTATTTTATGGATATTCTGGAAATTTAAAGGAACCCTGTTACGAAATCCTTCTGTTCTATCCAGGTATCATTTCTGAATATATAATGTATGTTTACCTATGCTTCGGGTTGTGTTTGTTTAGGATTCTAACGCACACCCGGCCCCAGCCCCGCGGCCCCACCTCCCCCCCAAAAAAAGAAAATTCGAAAAAAATGTTTTTCTTCCCGAATTTCTAGAGATTTGCGATGGAAGATGGTTGGAAAGTCTTCTCTTGGTTTTCACAGATTAAGATAAATATTGATAAATGTTTAATGATAAGAAATAAATAAATTATAATAGTGTTGATGTTGATAGTGAAGATTACAACAACAACAACAACAACAACAACAATAATAATAATAATAATAATAATAATAATAATAATTATTATTATTATCATTATAATAATAATAATAATAATAATAATAATAATACTAATGACATTATTAATAACAATATTAATAATAAAATGAAAGTAAACATTACCAGATAATAATAATAATAATAATAATAATGACATTGATAACAATAATAATAATAAAATGAAAGTAAACATTATCAGATGATAATAATAATAATAATAATAATAATAATAATAATAATAATAATATTGATAACAATAATGATAATAAAATGAAAGTAAACATTACCAGATAATAATAATAATAATAATAATAATAATAATAATAATAATAATAATAATAATAATATAGAATAGTACCTGGATTCTTACAAAAATATAAATCATAAGATTCCTTATCCTCAAATATCATGATATTCAGTGCTTAGAATAATACAGTTTTATGCATTCGATATAGAATCTACAACATGAGAGTTGTTTACATACAGTAATACTAGGATTCTGACAAAAATATAAATTATTAATGTCGTCATCATCATCTCTTCCTAAGCCTATTGATGCAAAGGGTCTCAGTTTTATTTCGCCAGTCGTCTCTATCTTGAGCTTTTCATTCAATAATTCATTCATTATCTCCTACTTTACACTCCTTAGTCATCAGCCATGTAGGCCTGGGTCTTTCAGATTGTTAAAACCATCTGATTACTTGATTTAGATGATTAAATGAATTAGGAAAATGGAACGAAAGAATAAACAAAAAATACTTTACATCTTTAAGTTACATATAAGGACAATACTGTACCAACTGTGTGTCACAAGATCGTACATAGTTCATTTTTTGTACATATTATGCTTGTATCTTCGCTCTTCCCTCGCACTAAAAAGAACCAGAATACACATTTCTGCTTTTCTCCTCTGTAACAGTGTCTGTTTTTTAACATGAAATTTCTTGTTGCTTTGAGCTTTTGTATATAAAGGAGAGTGTTCTATAATAAATTTACTCAGTTGCTTCCATATGGTCTTTGAGTCACAACCTTCTCTCGGCTCGTCACAATACC
The DNA here is from genome assembly GCF_036898095.1 of Palaemon carinicauda. Taxonomy (NCBI): domain Eukaryota; kingdom Metazoa; phylum Arthropoda; class Malacostraca; order Decapoda; family Palaemonidae; genus Palaemon; species Palaemon carinicauda. The sequence goes on from NC_090753.1 coordinate 81,271,880, forward strand.
ATAGATAATAACACGTGAAAATAACCCATATACACATTATTATTCACAGTAAATGAGTATTAATGGGCCCCTAATGCCTATATAATCAAAATTTTCAATGATCAAAGCATTAAAGATCAAAGAATGAGGGATCAAAGGAAATTATATTATCAAAGAACTCAACACTAAAGTACTTTTTATCATCGTCCATGTTATCAGATTTTAGATAAAATGCTACTTTGTATTTTTTTTCTTTCTTCTATTGGAATGATATTCAAGTATTCAGATTTTTTCTCTCATAAATACGAACTGATGCTGATGTATTAACAGACATTACAGTAGCCTGGATTGTGACCCATATATATATATATATATATATATATATATATATACATACATATATATATATATATATATATACATATATATACTGTATATATATACAGTATATACTGTATATATGCATATTTGTATATATACAAAATACATATGCATATATGTATATTTATTTATATATATATATATATATATATATATATACATAATATATATACATGTAATATAGACATATATGTATATATATATGTATTATATATGTATATTGTATATATACACTTCTATATATATACATATATATATATCTATATATATATGTATTAATAATTGATTACACGGTATATATGTATGGATATATATATATATATATATATATATATATATATATATATATATATATATATATATATCATGACTCCAAAAATTATTATAATATATGAAAATTCATAATTTTTCATATATCCAAAAAATAAAAAATAAAAGCAAGCATAAAATAGAATATACTAAATACCATTCTCCATATATATGGATACAAATACCAACAATAAAAAAGAAAAGACTTAAAAAAGTTCCCACACAATTACACCAACCGCTCCCCCACCCCCTAAAAAAAAAAAAAAAATCCTTTTTAGGACCGCACTAAAACATTTCCCTAGGAACCGTGTCCTTAACGCCCTTAAGGCATATATAAGGCTCTTCCGGAAGTACAGAGTTGGTAAACAAAAATTGGGCGTGTTCTATTTTATAGGGGAAAAGTAGAGGTACCGATTATCGAAGGATTTTTTTTTTTTTTTTTTTTTGGTGTATACAGAAATTATATAGGTATTGATGTTTTTAATTTATATAAAAATGTTCCGGTTAAAAGGAATAAGAACATTACGTTCATGTTGTGGGATCCTTGTTGAATTATACATGTTCAAGCTAGGTAAGTATATATATATATATATATATATAGAGAGAGAGAGAGAGAGAGAGAGAGAGAGAGAGAGAGAGAGAGAGAGAGAGAGAGAGAGAGAGAGAGAGAGGTACGAATGCAAAAGGGATTTTATCAAGAAAATACAAAATCTAGGTATTTTTTCTTTAACTAAAAATCAGCTCTGCAAAACATTCATGCACTTCACACTTATCTTTAACTATATCAAGGCAGAGGCCCTAGCAAGCAGGACAGTGCCCTAGAGATTGACCAAGCACCCTCTCCAACCTAGCTGCGATCAGGGAGGGCCAGGCAATGCTTATTGATGACTCGGTAGATAGACCTATAGGCTACCCCAAAATCTCCCCATCCTTAGCTCACAAGGATGGTGAGGTTGCAGCGACCAAAGGAACCAACGAGTTTGAGCGGGACTCGAACCTCAGTCTGGCGACCACCAGGCAAGGACGTTCTTGATAAAATTTTCAGTGATTATGAAATTATTATTAAAAAAAAAATCAAGTAAATTACATTACTCTGTTGCTTCTAAATGAGAATATTACGTGTATATAGCATTACATTTTCTATTATGCAAAATATAATTGAAACATAATTTTGCAATTTGGTTCTGACTGCAAAAACACTTAAGATACTGATATTTAACTTGTTTTTAAAAAGAGAAAGAAAAAGAAAGCTGAAATCTCATTTACTTCTCAGTGCGAAGATTAAATATTAAATTATAATGTATTTCTAACGGCAGTAAAATAAAGCTTCATATCATGATATAACATTTCTAGAAATTAGGAAAGTTACGATCATGTGTTAATGCGTGTTTTTATATATCTGTTTTAAGCTTTATATCTGAAGGAATATTAATATTGGTTATTTTGAGTATATATCTATATAGATATACATATATATCATATATCTGTGTCTTTTTGTATGTACAATACAACAACAAGAACAACAACAACAATAACAATGACAACAACATCATCGATAACAACAATAACAACAACAACAACAAATGCAGTCGTGTCTAGTCAATGCAGGACCAAGGACTCAGACATGTCAATTAGTGACTTAGGTTTAACCAGTTTTTATCACCATGATGGACTATGCGGATTGGTGATGGTGGGAGAATTTCGAATGATCGCTCACAGCACACCAACCTAGTATGAGTGGGTTCTAACTAGTAAAGCTTTGCTGATCATGGCTATAGGCACACCCTTAAACCACGTTAAGGGATGTGTGTATTTCGTATGTATACAGTATATATAGTGTATGTATATATATATACATATATAGGCTATATATATTATATATATTTATATATATACATATATGTATATATAGACACACACACACACACACACACACACATATATATATATATATATATATATATATATATATATATACACACACACACATATATATATATATATATATATATATAAATATATACACATAGTACATATATATATATATATATATATATATATACAAAGGAAATATTCGGTCCCACACAGTCATCAGTGGGCAGCCTGAAGGACGCGGATGGGGCCACGACCATCACCGACAGCGAGGGCATCCTGGCCAGGTGGAGGTCTCACTTTGAGAACCTCCTCAATGACCAAGCAGACACCCCAGACGATCTCCTGCGAATGACCCCGCAGCATCCCGTCCGTCACTGGATGGCACTACCACCCTCCATCCAGGACTTCAACAAGGCCCTGCAGCGCATGAAGCCCGGCAAAGCCCCAGGGCCAGACAACATCCCGTTGGAGCTCCTCACTCATGGTGGCCCCGGTTTGAGGAACCGTTTGATGTTCCTTATACTGAAAATATGGGAGACCAAGACCCTCCCCAGTGACTTCCGCGATGCAAACATCGTTACCATTTTCAAGAAGGGAGACAGAGAGAACTGTAACAACTACAGGGGAATATCACTACTAAGCATCGCGAGTAAGATTCTCGCTCGGATTCTCCTTGACCGCCTCCTTATTCTCGGAGAAGACATCCTGCCAGAGTCCCAGTGCGGCTTTCGACCTTCCCGCGGGACCATAGACATGATCTTCTGTGCGCGACAACTACAAGAGAAGAGCCTCGAACAACAACAGCCCATAATGTTTATCTTCTGGGATTTGAAAAAGGCCTTCGACAAAGTACCTCGACCTGACATGTGGGCTGTCCTCAAAAGATATGGCTGCCCACCCGATTTCGTCAAGCTGGTGCGTGCCCTCCATGACGGAATGGTTGGGAGAGTCTGCCACCAGAACTCTCTTTCAAACCCATTCCCCATCAACGGCGGCCTGAAGCAGGGCTGTGTTCTGGCCCCAACGTGTTTATCGCTATACACCGCAGCAATGCTCAACGAGATTCCCCCAGACACACCCTCAGTCGACCTACGTTTCCGCATGGATGGAGGCGCTTTCAACCTCGCTAGACTCCGCGCCAGAACCAAGACCACCTTGTGTGCAGTGCGAGAACTGCAGTATGCTGACGACAATGCCACCCCAGGTCAGACGGCAGAGGACCTGCAGTCGTTAGCTGATGCATAAAACTCTGCCTACGAACGTTTTGGGATGCAAGTCAACACAGATAAAACCAAGACCCTCGTCCAACATCCACCAGGACTGATGCTCCCAAACTTCAATACCACAGTGAATGACCAACCGTTAGAACAGGTGGACCAGTTCTCCTACCTAGGGAGCATCCTAACATCAGCTCCCACAAGCAAAAAGGACGTGGAGAACAGAATCAGGGCAGCCCACTCCGCCTTTGGCCGACTCAACTGCCGCATATTTAACAACCACGCACTGACAATGACCACCAAAATAATGGTGTTCAAGGCAGTAGTCCTCTCCACACTCCTGTATGCATGTGAAACATGGACGCTATATAGAAACGATATTAAAAACCTAGAACGCTTCCAACAAATGAAACTGAGGCAGATCTTGAAAATCCCCTGGGAGAGCCACACCACCAACATTGAAGTCTTAGAACGTGCCTCGCTGACCAGCGTGGAGGCCACCATCATCCACCACCGCCTCCGCTGGATAGGACACGTGCATAGGATGGATCCATCTAGGCTCCCAAAGAAAATATTCTACGGAGAACTGACCCAGGGCACCAGACCACGAGGAGCCCCGAAAATGCGCTATAAAGATCAACTAAAGCGCACCCTGGCTCTAACTGACATCGATCCTTCCTCATGGGAAGAAACAGCCAGGGACAGGAAAACCTGGAGGAGTACAGTACACCATGGCACCGTGGACTTCGAGGAGAGGAGGAGACAAAATGAGGAGGCTAGGAGGAGAAGAAGGAGAGAGCGATTAGAACAGCCCCGCCCACCACCTACCATCCCTTGTGAACACTGTCCGCGACTCTTCCACCACAGACTAGGACTTAACAGCCACATCAGACACAAGCACCCACCCCACAGATAGGAGGCTGATGGCTAGCGACAGAACCCAATACTCGGACACGAGTGGGCGCCGACGACAACGACGACGACATATATATATATATATATATATATATATATATATACATATATATACATATATATATATATATATATGAATATATATACATATATATATTCATATATAATATATATATATAGAAAATTTATATATATACAGTATATATGTATATATAATATATATTCATATATATATATATATATATATATATATTCATATATAATATATATATATATATATATAGAAAATTTATATATATATATATATATATATATATATATATATACAGTATATATATGTATATATATATATATATATATATATATATATATATATATATATATATCAAATCAATTTAATTTTCTCTGTTATCATACATTAAAAATACAATCCTTATACTTGTGTAAATCTTAATAAATCAAGATCCTCACCATGCCAATCTTAATTCCACAACATTCTAAAAATAACTCCGCAATAATGTTTATAAAAAGACTTCAAACAAATCTGCACATTTCTATTCTTTCCCGAATGTGTAGCGTCTTGCTGAAGGAATCAAGTATCAACATCATAACTATTGCAAGATCTTTGCTTTCCAGTTGCACGGAAAGAAACATAAATGATTCTTTCATTGCTCAGTGATTCGTTACTGTATATATTTTGAGAGCAACAGCAACGATGGTTTTTGGAAAGTAAATTGACATATTGCAATTTTTTTTTTTTTTTAAGAATTGTTTTTCATTTTTTTTTTTTTTTTTTTTTTAAGAATGTTTCGTGTTTACCTGTTAGTCAAGTGAGGTTTAATTCCTCCTCTTTTCTTTTCTTCAAGGAGTTTAAAAACAGGACAGATTCTTTCAAGACGACGTTGGCTGTGCTATTGCCTTATCGTGTTCTGGGAAATTAGTGTTAATATGTACTTGTTTGAGCAGATAACGTGTAACTACCAATTATTATTATTATTATTATTATTATTATTATTATTATTATTATTATTATCATTTGCTAAGCTACAACCCTAGTTGGAAAAGAAGGAGGCTATAAGCCTAGGTGCTCTAACAGGTAAAATCTTTCTATCTATCCATCTATCTATCTATTTAGTCATCTATACAACAACAACAAATGAAGCCGCCTTAGTCCACTCCAGAACAAAGGTCCCGACGCTGGCAGCTACGGATTGGTGATGGTGGGAGATTTTAGTCCGATCTCTCACAGCGAACTAACCTATTACGGGTAACCCTGACTAGTACAGTTTTGCTGATCAGGACGATATACTAATCCTTCCATCACGTTAAGTTATCCATACCAGAAAGTATATATATATATATATATATATATATATATATATATATATATATATATATATATATATATATATATATATATGTATCATTATAGTTTTATAATGATAATTATTGGTGTTGGCTATGTTGGTTAATATAGTCTGTGCATATTAATTTCATTTGTTTGCACATGCGCGTTAGAGACTACTGGTGAAGGTTTCCAGGACGGTGGCTGTCTGTGGACATACTGGTTGAGGTTTGTGGTGGCGATGGTCACGTGATCAGTTGCTCCTGATATGAGGTGTGTATTACTTGGTTTAGTGGTTAGTGTAACCTAACATGTACGATTATTTATATTGTTGATGAATACTTTTCAGAACGATTGTACTCATTGTCAAAGTGATTACGAGGTATCAAATTATGCATAAATTGTGGGATTTTAACTGGCGTTCATTAAAGTTGTCTTGTTACTAAGATTTGCAGCAGGCGGCGTGTTGGTATAACTCGGTAATTGGTGTTATGATGATTAAACGATGTACTGTTATATTTTACTATTTGTGTGTTGGGACTGTGCTATATCATATTATGAATTGGTTACTATGTGTGTGTAGTATTTGAAGTTTTGTAAATGTTTGCAGTTAAATAAAAGGACGGAAGCACCGTTCGAGAAGTTAATTGGTTGGGTTTGATGATTTCCCAGGCCGCCGATGTCGTAAATGATGTAAGTGTTAAATTGTATTAATTCGCTTGTCATGCTAAGAGTATATTTATATTTATATTTAAATAACGGAATTGAATTTATTGCTAGCTGCTAATATTTGAACAAATTTTGTTATCACTGGACATGTATAAAATTTTAAATAATTCTGTATAAATGGTGGAATTTTGGGATTGAGCATTGATGTATTGGCTGAAACAAGTTTTTGTATTTTAGGTTGAATCCTGTTCTAATAAAAGACTTGATGCAACAACGTGTTTGGTGACCTGGCGAAACAATTCAACATCATCGATATGGACCAACTGAAGGTGGATCGAGGGGTGGCCAAGGGTCGGTTCACTCGGAAAGTCAACGTAACGAAGGAGAGGTTGGCAAGAGACGACCCACCTGCAGTGTTGAAAAGTTTGCTTGCAGAAGTGGAAACTGCTTTCAGTGACCTTGAGGTGAGACATGATGCCTATTATTGCGAATTACTGAGTGCTAAATCAGAAATGGCCGAATTAAAGGAAGCAGAGATATATATTTTAGAGTGCGAAAGAACTAAATCTGAACTGGTGTCCTTGATCGTTAAAAGATGTGGCGATAGTGAAAGTAAGATGGAAACTCTTATCAAAGTGAAACGTCTCGACCCACCTGAATTTTCTGGTGATATGAGAAATTATGGTACTTTTAAGAGGGATTATATGAGGTTGATTGTGCCTTTTTATGGGCAAGATGCCTATGCTCTAAAAAAATGTTTGAGTGGAGAAGCGCTGACTTGTGTGGAAGGAGTGGAAGATGAATTTGAAGAGATGTTCCGACGCCTTGACGATAAGTATGGTAATCCTTGTAAGCTAACGGAGGCTATTGTGAGTGAATTGAAAAGCCTGAAGCCTCTGAACGACGGAGATTCGAAGAGGTTAGTTTACATGATAAAGGTGGTTGAACGTGCTTGGTTGGATATGAGAAAAATAGGTCTAGAATCTGAGATGAAAACTACCTCTATTGTAACGTTGGTGGAGCGTCTTCTTCCTCCCACTTTAAAACGCAATTGGGTAATAAAGTCGCAAAAGGTAGGAAATGCTAAAGATCTTTTTGAAAATTTACTTCAATTTTTGTTACAAGAAAGGAGAGTGTGTGAGTATCTTGAAAGTGATTTGCGGTGCTCGACTTCATCAAAAGTAGTAACAAATAGTGCTTCTTGTGACAATACAAGTGAAAATGGGAAAGATGACCTGGATGAAATGAAATTAATTCAAGGTCAACATAGTGCAATGATATCAGAGTGTTTAACCACAGTATCAAGGTTAGCAGCCCAAATGTCAAATAATCCTGATGTCAAGTGCCCTCCTAAATGGTGTTGGTATCATGGTGTAGACGGTCATTCCATTTATGATTGCTATGCCTTCAAGAGTTTGAGCAATTATGATAAGTTTGCTCAACTCAAGAGAAACAATGCATGTTATAAGTGTGTTAACTTGGGCCATTTTTCTAAGTTTTGCAATGTGTCTGGTGTCAGTTCTTGTGATGTAATGGTCAATGGTAAAAAGTGTGGTAGGGAACATCACAAAATGTTACACTCTCTTCTATATAAACCTACTACTTTCACTGATGTAACTAGCAATTTGGTGTCTAGAGATGGTCATTTATTAATGGTGAGTGGCTTAAGGTATCACCAAAATTATATTAATGTGCTATGGGATAGTGGTAGCAATGTGTCGCTAATCACTCATCAAAAGGCCCAAGAATTAGGACTTAACGGAAGAGATGTGCAAATAACCATAACCAAAGTGGGAAATAAAACTGAGACCGTATCCTCTAAAGAGTATACAGTTCCTGTGGTGGACATCTATGGAGTGAAATGGGAAATTATTGCCTGTGGTATAGATGAAATAACTACTCCTGTTGAGAAAGTTGATATGAATGTCGTTAGTTGTTTGTTCAAAAGTTTAAACGGTCTTCACATTTCAAGACCCTTTGGAGTAATACATTTATTAATAGGCATTGATTACTGTGTCCTTATGCCTCAAGTTATTGAAACGAATGGTAACCTTCAACTCATGTTAAACCAATTTGGCTATGTTGTTAGAGGATTTCACCCGCAATTAACTTCCCGCTGTTATCAATCCAATGTCAGTGTAAGAATCAATCACATAGATATTACAGACGTCAATGAGATTACTTCAGTTCCCAGGAAAACCATTAAAGACGTGTTGGATAATTACTTAAGTATTGAGAGCCTGGGTACTTCTTGTTACCCTAAGTGTTCTGGTTGTAAATGCGGTAATTGTACCCCTGGTCAAAGTAATTGTACCCTTAAAGAAGAAAGAGAATTGGCTCAAATATCACATGGTTTATCATTTAATTCAGATAAGAATAGATGGAGTGTCGCTTACCCCTGGGTAAGAAATCCTAATCTTTTACCTAATAATGTGTCCCTTGCAACAGCTAGGCTAATAGCCACGGAAAAAAGGTTGACCAAGTTAGGACTAGGTTATTGTACGTCCTATCAGAATCAAATTCATGATATGATTTCACGGGGGGTAGCCAGGAAGCTATCCGAAGATGAGATATATAGTTATAAGGGACCTATATTCTACATACCCCATACTGAAGTTCTAAAGCCTGACTCTAGCTCAACTCCCCTTCGGATAGTGTTTAATTCTTCTGCTAGGTATATGAATTTTTCTCTAAATGAAATGTGGGCGAAGGGTCCTGACATGCTAAACTCACTTTTGGGTGTTTTACTTAGGTTCCGAGAAAATGAAGTAGCATTTGTTTGTGATTTAGCCAAAATGTATAACACTATCTCTCTGTCCTTATTTGACCAGCACTGTCATAGGTTTCTTTGGCGTGATTTCAAGGTTGATGTTAAGCCAGATCATTATATGTTGACTTGTGTCCCATTTGGGGACAAACCCAGTGGAACTATTGCTATGCTTGCTTTGAAATTAACAGCAGAGATGAGTAAGGATGAATACCCTGTAGCTACGCAGATCATTGTGAATAATAGCTATGTTGATGACATATTGGGAAGCTGTGACAGCATAGAGATTGCAAACGAACTGATGAAACAAATTGAAAGAATTATAGGTCGTGGAGGTTTTAAAATTAAGCATTGGATTTTATCTGGCAATGAAAATCATGAGAATCCCAATGTTAAAGTGACTAAAAGGGAAAAGGAAAAGGTTTTAGGAATTGTGTGGGATCCTCATAGAGACCGGTTAGTATATGAAGTTAAAATAAATTTTTCTCCAAAGCATAGGAAAATTCATACTGAACCTAACTTGGCGCCAGATGATCTCATGGTTAATGTGCCACAGTATTTAACTAGAAGAATGTTGTTAAGTCAAATCGCATCTCAGTATGATCCTTTAGGGCTAGTTTGTCCGGTAACTTTAAGAGCTAAATTGATGATGAGACAACTAATTTCCAGGACAGAGGGGATTGAAGGAAAAGTTAGCCATAATGATTGGGATAGTACAGTGTCGACAGATATTAGGAATGAGTGGTTAAGTTATTTCCAGATGTTGTTTGAGCTTCAGTCTCTCAGCTTCCCTAGGTGTGTCAAAGTAGAAGGTACCATCGGTAAACCAATGTTGGTGATTTTCTCTGATGGGTCTAGTTCTGCATATGGAGCATGTGCTTATGTGCGATGGGAATTGTCTGATGGAGGATTCTGTTCCAGGTTGCTAATGGCAAAATCTAGGCTTGCACCACTCAAACAGTTATCCATTCCCCGGATTGAACTATGTGGGGCCTTAGTGGCAGCTAGAATGAGAGAAACTATAGTGAAGGAAATGAATTTTGAATTTGAATCGGTGATGCACATTGTTGATTCTGCAATAGTTCGTGCCCAGATTCAGAAAGAAAGCTATGGCTTTGGCACCTTTACTGCTACAAAAATTGCTGAAATTCAAAGTAAAACCGATGTGGGAGAATGGTCGTGGGTTTCAGGTGATAACAACCCAGCAGACTTGACCACCAAACCTGCTAAGCCTATCGATTTGGGTCAAGAATCCATGTGGCAAATGGGGCCGGCTTTCCTTACTCTCCCAATCAGTAAGTGGCCAATAAGGAAAGATCATATTGGTGATTTGCCTGACAGGGTGGGTGTCTTTGTTTCGCACACTTGTTTTACCGTGAATACTGTAGAAATGTCTTTAGTGTTTCAAATATCAAGATTTGAAAGTAGTGAAAAATTGCTCAGAGTCACTAGTAGAGTCCTTAAGGCTTTCAAATTTAAATCGTTCAAGGGAATATTTCAAACTCCTAATATAGATGAAATCTCTCAAGCAGAGATGTTGTGGGTGAGAGAAATTCAATCCACACTTGGTAAAGATTGGGAGTTCAGATATCGCAGACTTGGCCCTAGTGTAAATAAGGATGGTTTAATTGTGGTAGGCCAACGTATTCCTAGGTGGTTAAAGAACAATTATGATCAGGATGGGTTTGTATTACTCTCTCCTGATCATGAATTTGTCAAATTATATGTAAAAACCATGCATCGTCAATTTCATTCTGGAGTGGAAAACACCCTTGCGAAAATTCAATCTAAGTTTTGGGTACCAAGAGTTCGGAACATGATCAAGTCCGTAAAATTTAAATGCGTAACCTGTAGGAAGTTGACAAAGGAAATAGCCGGGCAAGTCATGGGACAATTACCTCTAGAGCGTCTAAAACCCTCCCCACCGTTTGCTTATACTGCTCTTGATTTATATGGACCTTTCTTTATCAGGGATACGGTTAAGGGTAGAACTAAAGGTAAAGCCTATGGGGTAATCTTTAATTGTTTATCGACCCGTGCAGTTCATTTAGATCTAATTGAGGGTTATAGTGCAAAAGATTTCCTTGATGGGCTCCGTAGATTTGTATCACTCCGAGGATGTCCTAAAGAAATATATTCTGATAGGGGTACCCAATTAACTGCTGCTGAGAAGGAACTAAGGAATGCAACAGAGATTTTTAAGATAAAGTGGATCTTCAATGCTTCTGCTGATGCACCTTGGCAAAATGGAGTCAGTGAGAGTCTTATCAAATCTGTCAAAAGGAGTTTGACCATAGCTATTGGTGATAACATTTTAACTTTCAGTAAATTACAAACCACCCTTTATGAAATAGCAAATTTACTAAATGAAAGACCCATTGGTATAAAACCCGGCTGCGATCCCGAACTAGGAAGGTATCTTTGCCCAAATGATCTTTTGCTTGGGCGTACACAAAATGCAGTCCTGAAAGGAGAATTTGAACGCTTCCCTAGTCATGAATCAAGATTGAAATTTCATGAAGGCATAACAGATACTTTTTGGAGAAAATGGATGCGTGACTTTTTCCCCACTATGCTGATACGTCAAAAATGGCATGTAGAAAAGCGTAACTTGCAAGTAGGGGATCTTGTATTGTTTCAGGATAGTAATGTGGTGCGGGGTAATTGGAAGTTAGCGGAAGTCATGCTGGCAGATAAGGGTAAAGATAAGAAAGTTAGAAATGTCACACTGAGGTACAAACCAATAAAGTCTGGTATTACATACAAGGGAGAAAGGGATGTAATTGTGAAACGATCTGCTCATAGAATTGTAGTAATTTTGCCCATCGAGGAACGTCTCGATCTACCATAGTTTAAAATGAATATTTATTTGTGTGGTTATTTAAATTAAAAGAATTAGATTTGACTTGACAGTCATATGATGGTAAGAGATTTAGTTTTGTTGGTGGTGGAGTGTATCATTATAGTTTTATAATGATAATTATTGGTGTTGGCTATGTTGGTTAATATAGTCTGTGCATATTAATTTCATTTGTTTGCACATGCGCGTTAGAGACTACTGGTGAAGGTTTCCAGGACGGTGGCTGTCTGTGGACATACTGGTTGAGGTTTGTGGTGGCGATGGTCACGTGATCAGTTGCTCCTGATATGAGGTGTGTATTACTTGGTTTAGTGGTTAGTGTAACCTAACATGTACGATTATTTATATTGTTGATGAATACTTTTCAGAACGATTGTACTCATTGTCAAAGTGATTACGAGGTATCAAATTATGCATAAATTGTGGGATTTTAACTGGCGTTCATTAAAGTTGTCTTGTTACTAAGATTTGCAGCAGGCGGCGTGTTGGTATAACTCGGTAATTGGTGTTATGATGATTAAACGATGTACTGTTATATTTTACTATTTGTGTGTTGGGACTGTGCTATATCATATTATGAATTGGTTACTATGTGTGTGTAGTATTTGAAGTTTTGTAAATGTTTGCAGTTAAATAAAAGGACGGAAGCACCGTTCGAGAAGTTAATTGGTTGGGTTTGATGATTTCCCAGGCCGCCGATGTCGTAAATGATGTAAGTGTTAAATTGTATTAATTCGCTTGTCATGCTAAGAGTATATTTATATTTATATTTAAATAACGGAATTGAATTTATTGCTAGCTGCTAATATTTGAACAAATTTTGTTATCACTGGACATGTATAAAATTTTAAATAATTCTGTATAAATGGTGGAATTTTGGGATTGAGCATTGATGTATTGGCTGAAACAAGTTTTTGTATTTTAGGTTGAATCCTGTTCTAATAAAAGACTTGATGCAACAACGTGTTTGGTGACCTGGCGAAACAATATATATGTATATATATATATATATATATATATGTGTGTGTGTGTGTGTTTATATATACAATACATATTGTATAATAATAATAATAATAATAGAAATATTAATAACAATAATAATAATAATAACAATAATGATAATAATAATACATATATATATATATATATATATATATATATATATTTATATATATTATGCATACATATATCATACATACATACATACATACATACCTACATACATAGTTGGTTAATCAAATATCCCTTCAATACACATATATCCACTAATGAATGCATACCTTTAATACACAGTAATAGTCGAGAATATACTATACCAAAAAAAAAAAAAAAAAATCTTTGTCATCTGATACACCCTGCTGGGGTAACTGCTAAAGTTCGTATTCACAATGGGACGTTTGCATAAGAATTGCTTCTATTAAAACAGTTATGTCAGGCCCCAGGTGATTATAAGTTCATTAAGCCACAGGGTAGAATGGCCTTATGTATGATGAGATGTAAGAAGCTTCGTATTTGACGGTCCCTGGCGCGAATACTATGGAAATTTCAATGTTTGAGGGAATTCTATGAAAATTTTTTTTTTTTTTGGGGGGGAGGGGCTCCATTTTTCCTTTTCTGAACATTATTGGAGCTGAAGATTAACTGAATAAGGTAATTAACCTTTCGGCCATGATTTCAATCGTGTATATATATATATATATATATATATATATATATATATATATATATATATATATATATATATATATATATATATATATATATATATATATATATATGGCTCTGATTTTCTGGTAGCTTGGTATTTTCTTAATCTTACTATTATTATTATTACTATTATTATTATTATTATTATTATTATTATACATTTATATATACATACACACACATATATATATGTATATATCCAACCAAGACCCTTTGCGTCAATAGGCATAGGAGGAGATGATGATGGAATATATATATATATATATATATATATATATATATATATATATATATATATGTATATAAATATACATATACGCATATATATATATATATATATATATATATATATATATATATATATACATATATATAATTTCTTTCCTGTCATGTTGTGTGGTATGACTATTCGGTCTTTCCCCATCCCTCCAATAGGGGATGGAGGGAGTAGTCATACAACTTACCCAAAATGCCGTGTTGTCGTTAGGAAAGGGGGTAAGGGATGGGCAAGGTTGGATCTGAATTTGTGCACATCTATCTAAATATATAGCCGTCATTTTTGACGTGTCGCATACACTAGTAGAAATGTAAACAATCTTTTAGAATATCTCCATTAACAGGAAGTTTTCTATGTTTTTTTATTAGCGACGTTCTTACATTATGATTTATTTGATGAAAATATTGACAAAGTTATAATTATCCTGTTAGATTTTTTTTCTTTCAAGATCACTTTACAAACGAGAAAATTATTATTATTATTACTATTATTATTATTATTATTATTATTATTATCATTATTATTATTATTTTCATTATCATTATTATTATTATTATTATCATTATTATTATTATTATCATTATTATTATTATCATTATTTTTATTATTATCATTATTATTATTATCATTATTATTATTACTAGCTAAACTACAACCCTAGTTGGAAAAGCAAGATGCTATAACCTCAAGGGCTCCAACAGGGAAAAATAGCCCAGTGAGGAAAGGAAATAAGGAAATAAATAAACTATATAAGAAGTAATGAACAATTCAAATAAAATAGGGAAATAAATAAACCATATAAGAGGTAATAAGCAATTAAAATAAGATATCTTATAACAATAACATTAAAACATATTTCATGTATAAACTATAAAAAGACTCATGTCAGCTTGTTCAATATGAAACCATTTACGGCAAGTTTGAAATTTTGAAGTTCCACTGATTCATTATTACAGAATAAAAAAAAAAGAAAGAAAAAGAAAAGGGTAATGAATAAATCCGCAATTTCGACGTAGAAAAGGAAGAATATTGTCTTCTTTAAACAAACAATTCTCTCTATTCATCCAATTTCACGTTCATTTATTCACCATTCTTTTCGTTGTTGACCGGGCAAATAAGATGATATACGGCCGGGCCGGATACGTAGTCGGGAAGATAAACATCGCTAAGCAAAGGAGTTTCGACAATAGGCGGGTTGTTCGGTGGAGAGAGAGAGAGAGAGAGAGAGAGAGAGAGAGAGAGAGAGAGAGAGAGAGAGAGAGAGAGAGAGAGATGGTTGGTAAATGGAATGTCATACTTGGAAAAATTTGGGATTTTAATCTGTCTATTTTTCTTATTGAAATTTGGCTTGCTGTTATTTATATATATATATATATATAATATATATATATATATATATATATATATATATAATACAGATACAGTATATATATTACATCATATATATATGTATACAGTATATATAAATATATATACATATATACATATATATAAAACACAGATACAGTATATATATTACATCATATATGTACATATATAAATATATATATATATATATATATATAAATATATATATATATATACATATATATATATATATATATATATATATATATATATATATGTTGATTGAGAATTTTCTAGCTATTATATACATATACACACAAACA
>NC_090753.1:81292850-81306358 GCF_036898095.1 Palaemon carinicauda
AAATACACTTCTGATGAATCTGAAAACTTCTGAGGAATCTAAATATACTTCCGAGGAATCTGAGAACTTCTGAGGAATCAAAATACACTTCTGATGAATTTGAGAAGTTCTAAGGAATCTAAATACACTTTTGATGAATCTGAGAACTTCTGGGAATCAAAATTCACTTCTGATAAATCTGAGAACTTCTGAGGAATCTAAATACACTTCCGAGGAATCTGAGAACTTCTGAGGATTCTAAATACACTTCTGATGACTCTGAGAACTTTTGGGAATCAAAATACACTTCTGATAAATCTGAGAACTTCTGAGGAATCTAAATACACTTCCGAGGAATCTGAGAACTTCTGGGAATCAAAATACACTTCTGATGAATCTAAGAAGTTCTCAGGAATTAAAATACACTTCCTAGGAATCTGAGAACTTCTGGGAATCAAAATACACTTCTGATGAATTTAAGAACTTCTGAGGAATCAAAATACACTTCCTAGGAATCTGAGAACTTCTGGGAATCAAAATACACTTCCAAGGAATCTGAGAACTTCTGAGGAATAAAAATACACTTCTGATGAATCCGAGAATTTCTGAGGAATCTAAATACACTTCCGAGGAATCTGAGAACTTCTGAGGAATCTAAATACATTTCTGATGAATCTGAGAACTTCTGGGAATCAAATACACTCCCGAGGAATCTGAGAACTTCTGAGGAATCAAAATACACTTCCGAGTAATCTCAGAACTTCTTGGAATCGAAATACACTTCTGATGAATCTGAGAATTTCTGAGGAATCTAAATACACTTCCGAGTAATCTCAGAACTTCTTGGAATCTAAATACACTTCCGAAGAATCTGAGAACTTCTGAGGAATCTAAATACACTTCTGATGAATCTGAGAACTTCTGATGAATCAAAATACACTTCCGAGAAATCTGAAAACTTCTAAGGAATCAAATACACTTCCGAGGAATCTGAGAACTTCTGAGGAATCAAAATACACTTCCGAGTAATCTCAGAACTTCTGAGGAATCAAAATACACTTCCGAAGAATCTGAAAACTTCTGGGAATCAAATACACTTCCGAGGAATCTGAGAACTTCTGAGGAATCAAAATACACTTCCGAGTAATCTCAGAACTTCTTGGAATCAAAATACACTTCTGGTGAATCTGAGAATTTCTGAGGAATCTAAATACACTTCCGAAGAATCTGAGAACTTCTGAGGAATCTAAATACACTTCTGATGAATCTGAGAACTTCTGATGAATCAAAATACACTTCCGAGAAATCTGAAAACTTCTAAGGAATCAAATACACTTCCGAGGAATCTGAGAACTTCTGAGGAATCAAAATACACTTCCGAGTAATCTCAGAACTTCTTGGAATCAAAATACACTTCTGATGAATCTGAGAATTTCTGAGGAATCTAAATACACTTCCGAAGAATCTGAGAACTTCTGAGGAATCTAAATACACTTCTGATGAATCTGAGAACTTCTGATGAATCAAAATACACTTCCGAGAAATCTGAGAACTTCTGAGGAATCAAAATACACTTCCAAGGAATCTGAGAACTTCTGGGAATCAAATACACTTCCGAGGAATCTGAGAACTTCTGAGGAATCAAAATACACTTCCGAGTAATCTCAGAACTTCTTGGAATCAAAATACACTTCTGGTGAATCTGAGAATTTCTGAGGAATCTAAATACACTTCCGAAGAATCTGAGAACTTCTGAGGAATCTGAGAACTTCTCAGGAATTAAAATACACTTCCAAGGAATCTGAAAAGTTCTGAGAAATCTAAAGACACTTCTGGTGAATGTGATAAATTCTGTGGAATCGAAATACACTTTTGACAACAATTAAAAGGAAAAAGTGTAAAATGTGAAAATAATTAAATGGAAAAAAGTAAAATGTGACAGTAATTAAAAAAAAAGCCTAAAATTAAAAAGAAAATGCATAAAATGTGACAACAATTAAAAAAGAAAAAGCGTAAAATGTGACAATAATTAAAAAGAAAAAGCATAAAATATGACAACAATTAAAAGGAAAAAGCGTAAAATGTGACAACAATTAAAAGGAAAAACCGTAAAATGTCACAAAAATTAAAAGGAAAACCCGTAAAATGTGACAACAATTAAAAGGAAAAAGCGTAAAATGTCAACAAAAAATAAAAGGAAAAACCGTAAAATGTGAGAATTGTTAAAAAGAAAAAGCGTAAAATGTGACAACAATTAAAAGGAAAAAGCGTAAAATGTCACAAAAATTAAAAGGAAAAAATCGTAAAATGTGACAACAATTAAAAAGAAAAAGCTTAAAATGTGTTAATAGTTGAAAGGAAAAAGCGTAAAATGTGACAATAATTAAAAGGAAAACACGTAAAATGTGACAAAAAATTAAAAGTAAAAAGCATAAATTGTGACATTAATTGAAAGGAAAAACAATAAAATGTGACAATAATTAAAGGGAAAAAGCATAAAATGTGGAATAATTAAAAGGAAAAAGCGTAAAATGTGACAATAATTAAAAGGAAAAAGCGTAAAATGTGAAAACAATTAACAGGAAAAAGCGTAAAATGTCACAAAAATTAAAAGGAAAAACCGTAAAATGTGACATTGATTAAGTAAAATGTGACAACAATTAAAAGGAAAAAGCGTAAAATGTCACAAAAATTAAAAGGAAAAACCGTAAAATGTGACAATTGTTAAAAAGAAAAAGCGTGAAATGTGACAATTAAAAGGAAAACGCGTAAAATGTCACAAGAATTAAAAGAAAAAATCGTAAAATGTGACAACAATTAAAAGGAAAAATCGTAAAATGTGACAACAATTAAAAAGAAAAAGCTTAAAATGTGGTAATAGTTAAAAGGGAAAAAGCATAAAATGTGACATTAATCAAAAGGAAAAACCATAAAATGTGACAATAATTAAAGGGAAAAAACATAAAATGTGGAATAATTAAAAGGAAACAGCGTAAAATGTGCAATAATTAAAAGGAAAAAGCGTAAAATGTGACAATAATTAAAAGGAAAAGCGTAAAATGTGAAAACAATTAACAGGTAAAGGCGTAAAATGTCACAAACATTAAAAGGAAAAAGTATAAAATGTAACAACAATTGAAAGGAAAAAGCGTAAAATGTGACGACAATTAAAAGGAAAAAGCGTAAAATGGGACGACAATTAAAAGTCAAATGCGTAAAATGTGACGACAATTAAAAGGAAAAAGCGTAAAATGTGACACTAATTAAAAGGAAAAAGCATAATATGTAACAAAATTATAAGGAAACAGCTTAAAATGTGACAACAATTAAAAGGAAAGAACGTAGAACGTAACAATATTTTAAAGAAAAAAGCATAAAATGTCACAAAAAAACTAAAAGAAAAGAGTAAAAAATAACAATAATTAAAAGGAAAAAGCGTAAACAGTCACAAAAATTAAAAGGAAAAAGAGTAAAAGGTGACAATATTTAAAAGGAAAAAGCGTAAAATGTCACAAAAATTAAATAGAAAAAATATAAATTGTGACAACAATTAAAAGGAAAAAGCGTAAAACGTGACAATAATTAAAAGGAAAAAGCGTAAACTGTCACAAAAATTAAAAGGAAAAAGCGTAAAATGTGACAATAATTAAAAGGAAAAAGCGTAAAATGTCACCAAAATTAAAAGGAAAAAAGCAAGTAAACTATGACAGTAATTCAAATGAAAAAAGTGAAACGACAATAAATAAAAGGAAAAAGAATAAAATGTGATATTAATTAAAAGGAGAAAGCGTAAGTGACATTAATTAAAAGGATAAAACTTAAAATGTTACAATAATGAAAAGGAAATAGCTTTAAAATGTGACAATAATTAAAATGAAAAAGCGTAAAATGTCACAAAATTTAAATGAAAAAGCGTAAAATGTCACAAAATTTAAATGAAAAAGCGTAAAATGTGACAACAATTAAAAGGAAATAACGTAAAATATGACAACATTTAAAAGGAAAAAGCGTAAAATGTCACAAAAAATTAAAAAGAAAAAGTATAAAATGTGACAACAATTGAAAGGAAAAAAAATAAAACAACAATATTTCAAAGAAAAAAGCGTAAAATGTCACAAAAAATTAAAAGAAAAAAGTGTAAAAAATGACAATAATGAATTAAAAGGAAAAAGCGTAAAATTTAACAATAATTACCATGAAAACGCGTAAAATGTGACAATAATAAAAAGTAAAAAACTTAAAATGTGACAATAATTAAAAGGAAATACCCTAAAATCTGACAATAATTAAAAAGAAAAAAAAACGTAGAATGTGACAATAATTAAAATGAAAAAGCGTAAAATGTCACAAAAAATTGAAAAGAAAAAGCGTAAAATGTGACAACAATTAAAAGGAAATAACGTAAAATATGACAACAATTAATAGGAAAAAAACTTGAAATGTCACAAAAATGAAAAGGAAAAAACGTAAAATGTGTCAACAATTAAAAGGAAAAAGCGTAAAACGTGACAATAATTAAAAATAAAAAGCGTAAAATTTTACAAAATTAAAAGGAAAAAGCATAAAATGTGACATTAAATAAAAGGAAAAAGAATAAAATGTGACAATAATTAAAAGGAAAAAGCGTAAAATGTAACATTAATTAAAAGGAGAAAGCGTAAAATGTGACAACAATTAAAAGGAAAAAGCGTAAAATGTCACAAAAATTAAAATTAAAAACTGTAAAATGTGACAATAATTAAAAGGAAAAAGCGTAAAATATGACAACAATTAAAAGGAAAAAGCGTAAAACGTGACAACAAGTAAAAGGAAAAAAGCGTAAAATGTGACATTAATTAAAAGGAAAAAGCATAAAATGTGACAACAATTAAAAGGAAAAAGCGTAAAATGTGACATTAATTAAAAGGAAAAAGCATAAAATGTGACAACAATTAAAAGGGAAAAGCGTAAAATGTGACAATAATTAAAAGGAAAAGGTGTAAGATGTTATAAGAATTAAAAGGAAAAAGCGTAAAATGTGACAATAATTAAAAGGAAAAAGCGTAAAATGTGACAATAATTAAAAGGAAAAAGCGTAAAATGTGACAATAATTATAAAGAAAAAGCGTAAAATGTGACAATAATTAAAAGGAAAAGCGTAAAATGTGACAATATATAAAAGGAAAAAGGGTATAATTAAAATGAATAAGCGTATAATTAAAATGAAAAAGCGTATAATTAAAAGGAAAAGGCGTAAAATGTGACAATAAATAAAAGGAAAAAGCGTATAATTAAAAGGTAGAAGCGTAAAATGTGACAATAAGTAAAAGGAAAAAGCGTAAAATGTAACAACAATTAAAATGAAAAAGCGTAAAATATGAAAATAATTAAAAGGAAAAAAGGGTAAAAAGTGACAATCATGAAAAAGAAACCGCGTAAAAAGTGACACAATTAAAATGAAAAATTATAAAACTTAACCGTAATTAAAATGAAAAAGCATAAAATGTGACAACAATTGAAAAAAAAAAAAAGCGTAATATGTGACAATAATCGAAATGAAAAAAAGGGCCCACCTCTGCCCGCCATGAAATTCGGCCTAAAATCAAGCGAGAAATTAATGCGGGTGTGTCGGTTTTACCATTGTAAAACAGGTTACATCTGAGTATAATACACGTCGCAAAAATTCTGATTCGACAGCCAGTGCCTTATTTGAATTTCAACAGCTCTAATGAGAAGAAACGATTCGCTTCTGTTTTGACGTATTGGAACATTGATTACGTTATACATACATACATATATATATATATATATATATATATATATATATATATATATATATATATATATAGTGTATATGTATATATAAATATATATATATATATATATATATATATATATATATAAACATAGTTATATGTGTATATATATATATATATATATGTATGTATATATATATACATATATATATATATATATATATATATATATATATATATATATATTTATAAATATATACATATATATATATATATATAGAGAGAGAGAGAGAGAGAGAGAGAGAGAGAGAGAGAGAGATAGATAGACAGATAGATAGATGGATATACTGTAAATATATACACACACATTATATATATATATATATATATATATATATATATATATATATATGATAAATTTTGCACATTTTTACGTGTTTTTCATATTCAAATAAGCCATATATATTTTTGATATATTAATGTCTGGATTCTCTTAACTTTGTGTGATTTCGCCTGGGGCTCTGATCCCGAGGTCGTTAAAAGAATCCAGACATTAATATATCAAAAATATATATGGCTTATTTGAATATATATATGTATGTATAGTACAAGACAGTGCAAGAACTCTTCTCAGCAACCACACCAACTCAAGATCTATAACGTAATTAATGTAACGTACGGCAAAACAAAAGCCACTGTATGACGCTCCCTGGTCCTAGCTTGGGTGGAGAGTGGCCTTCGGCACTAATCATACGTATATATAGGTCAATGTCTAGGACAACATTCTGTTAGCTATGGCATTGTCACTACCCCTTGCCTCTGCCATTCATAACTGGAGCAAATGTTTTTATGTTGACCAGGCTAACATGAGTCTTTTTATTCTTTATATATGACATATCTGTTTTTGATGTTGTTAATAGTTTATATATATGACATATTTGTTTTGACGCTGTTATTGTTTTTAGAATGATTTATTGTTAATTTATTCTCATCATTTATTTATTTCCTTTCCTCACTGGGCTATTTTTCCCAATTGGAGCCCTTGGGCTTAAAGCATTTTGCTTTTCCAACTAGGGTTGTAGCTTGGTTAATAATAATAATAATAATAATAATAATAATATAAACCGTATAATCCCTTCATTGGACTTACATTTTTGAAGGAGTTATCCAGTCAGAGAGAGAGAGAGAGAGAGAGAGAGAGAGAGAGAGAGAGAGAGAGAGAGAGAGAGAGAGAGAGAGAGTCAAGCAAATTTTATAATAGAATTAAATCATCTAAGATGTTTTCCGATGCTATTTTGTTTGATTTACGAAACGATGCATCAATAGTCGTGTTTTTATCAGAACTTCAAAGAAAACAATAAGAAATGAAGCTGTTTCTAGTCTACTGTAGAACAAAGGCCTCAGACATATCCTTATTCATGTCTGAGGTTTGACCATGTTCCATCACCACGCTGGTCACTGCGAACTAGTGATGGTGAAAAGTTTAGTGTGATCGCTCGCGGCAAACCAACCTAGTATGGGTGGTAACTAAAACAGCTTTGCTGATCATGGCAATACACAAACCCTGTCACCACGTTAAGGGTAGCCACAATATTTGTTAACTTTTAATGTTACTCAATATTTCATGTTTTTTCTCGTGGAGTCTAATTCTTTATTGAATGGTGTTAGGAATACTTAATCAACCCATTACATTTGCATGTCAACCTTTACTACTAGTAATTAAAAATGTAATCTTTGACGCATTGACGTTATCTAGCTCGGAGGTATAAGCTACTCTGTTAGCTTATTTATAAATAGTTTTTCTCACTTATTCATATATCAGATATCGGTGGAACTTCAAATATTTTATGTTAATAATTCATTACTTCTTATGTAGCTTTGATTTCCTTTTTATTATATAATCCTACTTTTCTAATTAGGTTTGCAGCTTAGCTAATAATAATAATAATAATAATAATAATAATAATAATAATAAAAACGATAATGATGATAATAATAAAAATAATAATAATGATAATTTCAATAATAATAATAATAATAATAATAATAATAATGATGATAATAATAATAATAACAACAACCACAACAACAACAATAATAATAATAATAATAATAATAATAATAATAATAATAATAATAACATAGAAGTATATATTATAGACATTCACTATTCTGGTACATTCATGGGCAGAAAAATTGAATTCGATGTGAAAAGAGCCTTCATAAAAGAATTTACTAGAATCTTTTATAGGAATTCTAATTACTTTATTAGATATATGATAATACAATCGTGGAAGGAATCGTTATTAATCTGGTAATTATAATTCATTTACTAAAATTAATTTTCACCAGTGGTTTTAGAAGGTTTCTAAGACTTATGTGTTATCAAGGTGTTGGTGACAGAAATATGTCATTGAAATTTCGGTGCAATATAGTTTTTTTTATATATTGTATTGATAATTCACTTGTTAAATGTTTATGAAAAAAAAACAAAGTAAGCACTATCAAATTGACAATAAAAATAATATATATATATATATATATATATATATATATATGTGTGTGTGTGTGTATGTATATATATATATATATATATATATATATATATATATATATATATATATATTCACATATATATACATATATATATGTGTGTGTGTGTGCTTGTGTATGTATGTGTGCGTGTGTATTTCTAATTCATTGCTCATTCCATCTCAAATTACAATGAGCATATTATTTCAGAAAATTACTCACTATACGCAAAGTTCAAAAATTGCGAAAGGAAAAAATATATATATATGTACAATTATATACAATACAAAATAGATATTAACTCTTATTATAATCGAAGCTTCTTGTTTGACTCAGAACGAATAAATGTACAAATACAGAAGAAATATTTCAATATAACATTAAGGTATTTGATTTGTAATATATTCGAGGAAAAACCTAAGAAAATTAGAGAATAAATCAAAATTCTTACCAAAGAATCAATTACGTTTCAAAAAATAAATTGAAGCTATAAAGTTTATAAGGTGAAAAACAAGAAAAAAAATCTGTAAAGTATTCTATTTGTAATATAATAAAGGAAAAACAGAAAAATTAAAAAAAAAAATATTTCTGTATATTACCAGAAATACAATGACAAGGTTAGAATATAAAAAGATAAGAAAATAAAAAACAAATTGTAAAGTATTTCATTTCTAATATAATCTATGAAAAACATAAAAAAAAAATTAGAAAAAAATATCTGAAAAGTATTATTTTTGTAATATAATAATTGAAAAATAGTAAATTTAAAAATTAAAAATAAATCTGTATATTACCAAAGAAACAATTAAAACGTTTCCAAAAAGAAAAAAAAATGAATTTATAAACGTTATAAAGAAAAAAAAAAATCCTTGAGTAAATCACATTTTTATTTTCTTCTAACTCCACGGAAATAAAATGCAGTAATCTGTGCTTCGAGCCATAATAACAAGAGATTCGTTTATTTACCTCTAAATAAAAGAACCTGGAGAGTAGGTACCTGGATTCTTGCTTCATGTAATGAGGAGAGGGATAGGGGAGGGGGGATCCCCCCCCCCTCTATATACTCACTCACCCTGCCCCCCTCCCCCATCCCCAAACACACATTTCCCCTACAGTGACCAGCTTCCGTGAAATACTTGGGTAAATACGAGGTTGAAAATGGAAGTACTGGAAAAAAGAAGGAAAATGTGAAAATACGGATTTCTTACCTGACAATTTACTTTACTTCTGTAATCGAAAATTTTCTCTTTTTTTTTGCGACAAAATTAGATTTACTTTAAAATTAAGTTAAGAGTATAGAATCTTTATTTTTCTTTTGTTAAGAGACAAAATTAGATTTTCTTTAAAATTAAGTTCGAGCATAGATTTTTTTTTTTTTTAGAGGCATGATTAGATTTACTTTAGAATTAAGTTCGAATATAGATTTCTTTATTAGAGGCAAAATTAGATTTACTTTTAAATTAAAAGGTCGAATATAGATTTTTTTTTTGTTAGACGCAAAATTAGATTTACTTTTAAATCAAAAGTTTGAATATAGATTTTTTTTGGTTAGAGGCAAAATTAGATTTACTTTTAAATTATGTTCGTATATAGATTTTTTTTAGAGGCAAAATTAGACTTACTTTAAAAGTGTAAGTTTAAATAATGACTTTTTTTGCAATAGGCAAGATTAGATTTACTTTAGAATTAAGTTCGTATAGACATTTTTTTTTTGTTAGAGGCAAAATTAGATTTACTTTAGAATTAAGTTCGTATAGAGACTTTTTTTTTGTTAGAGGCAAAATTAGATTTACTTTAGAATTAAGTTCGTATAGAGACTTTTTTTAGTTAGAAGAAAAATTAGATTTACTTTAGAATTAAGTTCGTATAGAGACTTTTTTTTGTTAGAGGCAAAATGAGATTTACTTTAGAATTAAGTTCGTATAGAGACTTTTTTTTTGTTAGAGGCAAAATTAGATTTACTTTAGAATTAAGTTCGTATAGACTTTTTTTTTTTGTTAGAGGCAAAATTAGATTTACTTTAGAATTAAGTTCGTATAGAGACTTTTTTTTTGTTAGAGGCAAAATTAGATTTACTTTAGAATTAAGTCCGTATAGAGACTTTTTTTTGTTAGAGGCAAAATTAGATTTACTTTAGAATTAAGTTCGTATAGAGACTTTTTTTTTGGTTAGAGGCAAAATGAGATTTACTTTAGAATTAAGTTCGTATAGACACTTTTTTTTTTTGTTAGAGGCAAAATGAGATTTACTTTAGAATTAAGTTCGTATAGAGACTTTTTTTTTTTGTTAGAGGCAAAATTAGATTTACTTTAGAATTAAGTTCGTAAAGACTTTTTTTTGTTAGAGGAAAAATTAGATTTACTTTAGAATTAAGTTCGTATAGAGACTTTTTTTGTTAGAGGCAAAATAAGATTTACTTTAGAATTAAGTTCGTAAAGAGACTTTTTTTTTGTTAGAGGAAAAATTAGATTTACTTTAGAATTAAGTTCGTATAGAGACTTTTTTTTTTTTTTGTTAGAGGCAAAATGAGATTTACTTTAGAATTAAGTTCGTATAGAGACTTTTTTTTTTTGTTAGAGGCAAAATTAGATTTACTTTAGAATTAAGTTCGTAAAGAGACTTTTTTTTTGTTAGAGGAAAAATTAGATTTACTTTAGAATTAAGTTCGTATAGAGACTTTTTTTTGTTAGAGGCAAAATAAGATTTACTTTAGAATTAAGTTCGTAAAGAGACTTTTTTTTTGTTAGAGGAAAAATTAGATTTACTTTAGAATTAAGTTCGTATAGAGACTTTTTTTTTTGTTAGAGGCAAAATTAGATTTACTTTAGAATTAAGTTCGTATAGATACTTTTTTCTGTTAGAGGAAAAATTAGATTTACTTTAGAATTAAGTTCGTATAGACTTTTTTTTTTGTTAGAGGCAAAATTAGATTTACTTTAGAATTAAGTTCGTATAGACCTTTTTTTTTTTGTTAGAGGCAAAATTAGATTTACTTTAAAATTAACTTCGAATATACATTTTTTTTTTAATGTTTAAAGGCCACTCATGAATGGCAGAGGCAAGAGACAGTGACATAGCTCTATCGCACAGGATAATGCCCTAAAGCAGTGGTTCCCAAACTGGGGGGCGCGCCCCACTAGGGGGGCGTGAGGACGATACAAGGGGGGCATGAAGGCATATGCTCAAAATTACTTGTTTAATAGCATAATAAAATCATTAAAAGAACAGCAGCATCCTTCTCAAAAAAATTGACCAGAAATTGTGCCTTAGTCTAATAAGTATTTCCAAATATTATATGCCATGTTTACAATTTTTCCATTCTTAAAACTGCAACTCAATTTTGCCAATTTGCTAATGTTCAAACATTTTTTCGGTCACTTTGAACCAAATGTTTCGTTTTTAGACAATGGAATGTACTATTATTTGTTTGAGTGGCTTTCATCATTAAAATGTAATACAAACAGAATTCTGTTTTCCTGTACAATGCAATGAAATAAATGTAAGAATCATTTCATATAAAAAAAGGAGGAGTGGGGGCGTACGAGTCTACTGGAAGCAAAAAGGGGGCGTCAGGTAAGATAGTTTGGGAACCACTGCCCTAAAGACTGACCATATATACATATGATCAGACTCACGCGCGTATATATGCGTAGAATTCACTGGTACGCATCAATATATTATCTAGATTCTAGACGAATTATATATTGATACAAATTTTTCTAATATTTATGGTACAGTGAGAAAACGGACATGCATACAAACATTTGTATACCAAAACCTCAGATATATCATATATATATATATATAATATATATATATATATATGTGTGTGTGTGTGTGTGTGTGTGTGTGTGTGTGTGTGTGAGAGAGAGAGAGAGAGAGAGAGAGAGAGAGAGAGAGAGAGAGAGAGAGAGAGAGAGAAAGAGAATTTTGTGTCGGTGCCAAAAGAATTTTTTAGTATCCAAGTGTTACCCTGAAAAGGTATGATGGGTCGTACGCGACCCCTACAGCATTTTCAAAACCTGTTTTTTCCCCATAAATCATCAGCTGTCTCGAATATGGAAGTGATCGACCTGCAAGGGGTGACTAGTCTATATGCCATTGTCTGCTTTAGGACTGATTTTCGTCTAACTTCCCTCCTTCCCCGTTTTTTTACCCCCCAAGGGGTCGACCTCGACCCTGAAATACCTTTATAGGGGTAAGTGATCAAACAGCAAAGTTATTACATAATTATAAATTGTCGAACAGTGTTGATACTTGTTTGGTTCTTTATAGTTGGAAAGTGTGGGTGGATGGTGTGTCTACCACTTGCATGACATTGGTTTTAGCTTAGATGCCCGATATTGCCATGAGGTCCATTTTCCCTCAAATGCCAATTTCTGATTTTTTTTTTTTTCCAAATTTCTGATTTTTTTCTATTTATTTTGAATTTATCTTCAATAATGGCCAGCAGGCAGTATTCCCTCGGCATGGATGTCATCAACACACTTCTAATGGAGTTAAAAAGAGATGTTGATGACACCTTGAAATTTACATACCCATTCTTCATTTCAAGTGGTAGATTGGGCTGTAAGAGTTGTTGCGGTCTGCAGCCATTTTGTTGACATACCCGAAAGGTAAGTTGGCATATCTCTATATATTCTTGTTCTGTATAGAATTCGTGATATTTTGGTATATTTTAATGCATGAATATCATATTTTATAGGAGATACAATAATTTTCATAAGAAATTTACATTGTGAAACTAGGCCGTCAAAAAATGACCTTTAGATTTCGCCCCTGATATAACAGTAAATTACATCTTAGTGCACATTTTATTATGTATTTCTGTTCTAGGATAATATGAGTTTATTCTATAAAAAAAATTAGCCTCTTCCTATTTCATTTGGGTATCCAAAAAAATTCATGAAATTTGGACAATTTTTTTTGGCCAAAAAAAGTTACACTTTTTTTCTCATTTCAGATCTTGACTTCTATGGGTCCAACTCATTTCCAGCAATTACACGCTGTTGCTTTGCCATCTAAGAAGGTGTCCCTAAAGGGATTTATGTGTATATGTATATTTCTATTTTTTGTGAATATTTACGTCGTCTTTTTTTTGTATACTTAAATTTTTAATATATTTCCAATAAATAGTTATTTTGTAGATGGGTATCATTTATATTTTCAGTAGTTTTTAGCATTCTTTGAAGTATTTTTAGCAAGTCAAACAATACAGATTGATGCATAACTAAATTTTTCCTGAATTTTTTTTGGAGTCGG
>NC_090753.1:81309358-81314358 GCF_036898095.1 Palaemon carinicauda
ATATATATATATATATATATGTGTGTGTGTGTGTGTGTCTGCGTGTATATATACATATATATACATATATATATAGGTATATATACATGTGTATATATATATATATATATATATGTGTGTGTGTGTGTGTGTGTGTGTACGTGTGTGCATTGCCTTTTATGATAGTAGTTGAACGTCATATATCCCATTCCTAATTGCTTATCCAAAATTATAGAATATTTTCCACATTATTACACAGTAGGCTAAAATTACTGTCTACATACTTTTCTTGATTACTTAACATATAGTCATGAAATTGAGGTAATTATGCAAATAAATTCCATTCATTTCCGTTATAATGTGAATGAAATTACCTTTCTTATACATTATTGCTTTGCTTTAGTTTATTTGCATCAATTTCTGTGATTATTAATGCCTTAGGAACCTCAATGAAAAATCTATGACTATAGAGATTACAATAATTAAACAATAATCTTAATTCCCTCTCGTTGATCTAATAGCTGTTTTATTATTATTATTATTATTATTATTATTATTATTATTATTATTATTATTATTATTATTATTATTATTATTATTACATGCTAAGCTACAACCCTGGTTGAAAAAGCAGGATGCTATAAGCCCAGGGGCTCCAACAGGGAAAATAGCCCAGTGTGGAAAGGAAAAGAGGAAATAAGAGAAGCAATTAACAATTAGAATAAAATATCTTAAGAACCGTAACAACGATAAGATAAATATTTCCCATATAAACTATAAATAGCTTTAACCAAACGAGAAAAAGAGAAACAAGACAGAACAGCGTGCCCGTGTGTACCCTCAAGCAAGAGAACTCTAGCCCAGAACAGTGGAAGGCCATGGTACAGAGGCTATGGCACTACCCAAGACTAGAGAACAGTGGTTTGATTTTGGAGTGTCCTTCTCCTTACCATAGCTAGAGTCTCTTTTACCCTTACCAAGAGGAAAATAGCCACTGAACAATTGTTGTGCAGTAGTTAACCCCTTGGGTGAAGAAGAATTGTTTGGTAATCTCAGTGTTGTCAGGTGTATGAGGACAGAGTAGAATCTGTAGAGAATAGGCCAGAATATTCGGTGTCTGTGTAGGCAAAGGGAAAATGAATCGTAACCACAGAGAAGGATCTAATGTAGTACCGTCTGACCAGTCAAAGGACCCAATCTCTCTAGCTGTAGTATCTCAACGGGTGGTTGGTGCCCCAGCCATTTTACTACCTACAAAAGTAGATATCATGTTAGTAGTATTTTTTTTTTATTTCTTAAATGGATTCAATTACTCTCAAAATTTCACCTATTTATTAATTTTATTAGATAATCTTACGTAATAAACACCGTATATTTGATATGTCAGGTACATAAGACATCTTTAATGTTAAGGAAGAATATGCATCATGAGTAATTGCTTGCCAAGAAATCAAAATTTGTTTTAAAAAAAAAAAAGTCAGATGATAGAAGCTACTCCAAGAATTCAAAGTCAAAGCCTAATTATTCAATAAATCCTTAATTGATTGATTGATTATGAGTTATCTGGCATCCTGACATCTA
The DNA here is from genome assembly GCF_036898095.1 of Palaemon carinicauda. Taxonomy (NCBI): domain Eukaryota; kingdom Metazoa; phylum Arthropoda; class Malacostraca; order Decapoda; family Palaemonidae; genus Palaemon; species Palaemon carinicauda. The sequence goes on from NC_090753.1 coordinate 81,310,919, forward strand.
AGGTCATTGACGCCGACAATAACTCCTTACGCTAGGTCACTTAACATGACTATACTTATGTTTTATTAGGTAAGCTCCATTGCGTTTGAAATAGGTTTGTACATTGTATTTTTTTTTTTTTATTATTATTAATTTTTCTGCTTGGTGTTTTTAGGACCCCAAAGGGTCAATGGATCCTATAAATGACCTTAAGATGAAGCTGACATGGTGTGGAAGATGAAATACACGGTTAAAAATTTGTATTAAAAATTTGTAAAAGTCTGGTAACGTTTATTCCAGGATTTTTACCGTTTTAAAACCTGTTATATTGACTTAAAAGAGTTATATCAAGGTTACCAACCCGTAAAAGATAATAAAAAAGTTAGGTAAAATTACGGTCGCTTGTATTTTACTGCAATACGGTTGAGAACAGTATACTTTTACGGAGAATTTCCAATAAAAATTACGGTTTTTTCTAACAGTGTACATTATCAAATTTTTTTTTCATCGATTTCATTAAAGTTCTCAAGTCATTCAGATTTGCATATCTAAGGAGATAGGTAAGAAAGCCTGAAAACTTAATAGATAATCCTTAAGCGAGAGCAAATAATCAGGATAGCAAGAAGAGTCACTCCAGGGATAAGTGAAGAAATTGCTGAAGAATCTGAAGGAATACCGTTAATGGAATCACGGATTTTAAGTCCCTGTAATACGCACAGTTGACACGCAATCTAGATGCCATTAGGCCACACCAAGAGTGACTCAGGGGGACAGTGCGTGTTGGGGTAGGCATAAAAATTCCTCACTTCGATGTTGATTTAGTCATCAGAGTGAACAGAATATAGCTGATGGCCACGAGACTGTCTCCAGTCCCCTTTTCATACCGTCAAGTGTTAGAGGCACAGGCGAAGAAAGAATCAGATAGAAGATAGACCCGGGTCTCTTTTGAGGAAAAAAGAAAAGCAGATAGTAAATAGATCTGGGAATTTTTTTTTGAGAAAAATCAAATAGAAGATAGACCGGGGTCTTTTTTGAAGGAAGAATCAGGTAGAAGATAGACCGGGGAATTTTTTGAAGAAAGAATCTGGTAGATGATAGATCGGGGTATTTTTTTTTTCAAGAAAATTCAAATAAAAGGTAGACCGGGAAATTTTTTTAAGAAAGAATCAGTCAGAAGACAGACTGGGATCTTTTTTGAAGAAAGAATCAGATAGAAGATGAACTGGGGTCTCTTTTGAAAAAAGAATCATATAGAAGAGAGACCGGGGTCTTTTTTGAAGAAAGAATTAGATAGAAGATAGATCAGGGTTTTTTGAAGAAAGAATCAGATAGAAGACAGACCGGGGTCTTTTTTGAAGAAAGAATTAGATAGAAGATAGATCAGGGTTTTTTGAAGGAAGAATCAGATAGAAGACAGACCGGGGTCTTTTTTGAAGAAAAAATTAGATAGAAGAGAGACCGGAGTCTTTTTAGAGGAGACAATCAGATAGAAGATAGACTGGGATTTTTTTTTAAAGAAAGAATCAGACAAAAGACAGACCAGGGTCGTATTTGAAGAAAGTATCACATAGAAGAGAGACCAGAGTCTTTTTTTTAAAAGAAAGATTGAAATAGAAGATAGACCGGGATACTTTGAAGGAAGAATCATAAATAATCAGATAGAAGACAATTGGGGGTATTTTTTTTTAAAGAAAGGATCAAATAGAAGACAATAAGGGGTCTCTTTTAAGAAAGAATCATATAGAAGACAATACGGGGTCTTTTTTAAGAAAGAATCATATAGAAGATGATACGGGGTCTTTATTTTTAAAGAAAGAATTAGTCAGAAGACAATACGAGGTCTCTTTTGAAAAAAGAATCATATAGAAGATATTAGGGAGTCTTTTGGATGAAAAAAATCAGATTAAAAAAAACATTACAGGGGTTTATTTGAAGAAAGAATTAGATAGAAGACAGAACGGTGGCTTTTTTGAAGAAGGATAAGATAGAAAGTAGACTAGGGTCTTTTTTATAGAAAGAATCAGATAAAAATAGAATAAAAAAGAAGACAGACAAGGTCTTTTAGATGATGAAAGAATTAAGATAGAAGACAGACAGGAGTCTTATTTGAAGTCTACGCTAAATTAAAGTCGAAGTTTCTTTTGTAGAACTGCTGTCGTGAAATAGATCTCTCTTTTTAGGAATTTGCATTATTTCTATTCCCTTATTTAAATTTTATTGATATTCGCGAAGTAAAATATTTTTTTTTCTGCGTGTGAAATGCTACAGCTCTAATTTTTTTTTAATCTTACTAATTTTTTCATATACAAGAAAACATTTCGAATAAAGTAAAAGAGATACGTATGTTATTAGAAGCATATTTGATGAAATCTTTTAAGTACGATCCATAGAATCGCTTGATTTGCTTGAACGATAAATCGGACCTAGATTAAAATCCTCAGAAAATGTCACCATTCTGGTGTTAATGAAATCACCGAAAATCCAGTACCAACCCGGATTTAAGGAATTTATGAGAAGTAGGCAAACACATGACTCTAGCACACCCAAACCTCCTTCGTTGTTGAGTAAACATAATGAGGAGGGGAGAGATTCATTTACTCAATTATATAGACAAGAGAGAGCGTAGAATTTACTCCAAAGCACTCAGGTATCCAAGTTTAATATATATCATTGCTAAGATGCAAGAGTCGTTTGTTATCTTCTGTTTGGTTTATGTTATCGTATTTTTTTACTTTGGAAATTGTTGTTTGTCTTTAATGATAATTTCACGTCGAGAGAATATTATGTTGGGTTTACTTAAGGGTTCATCTTTTTAATAAAGGAAGTCATCATTTGTTTGTGAAATATGTTTCAGGTGCTGGGAAAAGTACGAAAAGTTACTTTTGGGAATTGGATTAACTCGAGAGTTTATATATATATATATATATATATATGTGTGTGTGTGTGTGTGTGTGTGTGTATGTATATATGTTTAATGTTTAGCATATATATATGCATATATATACAGTATATATATATATATATATATATATTATGTATATACATGTGTTTGTGTATTTGTGTCTATATGTACACACATGCGCGCGCGCACACACACACACGCACACACACACACACACATATATATATATATATATATATATGTGTGTGTGTGTGTGTGTGTGTGTATGTTTGTGTTTGTGTGTATGGGATTGTTTACGCTCGTATGATGTGCAAGTTAAAATGCTTTGTCATTCGATTAACCTTCCGTTCTTATGATATTAAATCAAGAATTTCTTACTCTGACAAATTGACTGACATAATGACATCCACACAGGCGAAAACCACACACCTTTACCAAGAAAACCGACCATACCCAAGAGTAAGTATACCTCACTTTTACGTAAACTCGTTTTACCCAACCGAGAAAGTATATCCTCGTAGGAAGATTATGCACATAATGCGGCCGACGATTCTTAGTT
>NC_090753.1:81326858-81334358 GCF_036898095.1 Palaemon carinicauda
CATTTTTACGCTTTTTCATTTTAATTATTGTCACATTTTTAAAGCTATTTCCTTTTCATTATTGTCACATTTTAGGTTCTATCCTTTTAATTAATGCCACTTATGCTTTTTCCTTTTAAACAGTGTCACATTTTACGCTTTTTTCCTTTTAATTGTCGTCACATTTTACGCTTTTGACCTTTAATTGTCACATTTTACGCTTTTGGACCTTTAATTGTCGTCTACATTTTTACGCCTTTTCCTTTTAATTATTGTCACATTTTAACGCTTTTTGACCTTTAATTGTTGTCACATTTTACGCTTTTTCCTTTAAATTGTCGTCACATTTTACGCTTTTTCGTTTTAATTGTCGTCCACATTTTACGCTTTTTCCTTTTAATTGTCATCACATTTTACGCTTTTTCCTTTCAATTGTTGTCACATTTTTATACTTTTTCCTTTTAATGTTTGTAACATTTTACGCTTTTTTCCTGTTAATTGTTTTTCACATTTTAACGCTTTTCCTTTTAATTATTGTCACATTTTACGCTTTTTCCTTTTAATTATTGCACATTTTAACGCTGTTTCCTTTTAATTAGTCCACGTTTTATGATTTTTTCCCTTTAATTATTGTCACATTTTATGGTTTTTTTCGTTTTGATTATTGTCACATTTTATGCTTTTTTCCTTTTAACTATTACCACATTTTAAGCTTTTTCTTTTTAAATTGTTGTCACATTTTACGATTTTTTCTTTGTAATTTTTGTGACATTTTACGCTTTTTTCCTTTTAATTGTCACATTTTACGCTTTTTCTTTTTAACAATTGTCACATTTTACGGTTTTTCCTTTTAATTTTTGTGACATTTTACGCTTTTTCCTTTTAATTGTTGTCACATTTACGGCTTTACCTTTTAATTTTTGTGACATCTTACGCTTTTTCCTGTTAATTGTTTTCACATTTTACGCTTTTTCCCTTTTAATTATTGTCACATTTTACGCTTTTTCCTTTTAATTATTCCACATTTTATGCTTTTTCCCTTTAATTATTGTCACATTTTTATGGTTTATCCTTTTAATTAATGTCACAATTTATGCTTTTTACTTTTGATTTTTTTGTCACATTTTACGTGTTTTCCTTTTGATTATTGTCACATTTTACGCTTTTTTACTTTCACCTATTAACACATTTTAAGCTTTTTCTTTTTAATTGTCACATTTTACGATTTTTTCCTTTTAATTTTTGTGACATTTTACGCTTTTTCCTTTTAATTGTTGTCACATTTTACGCTTTTTCTTTTTAAACAATGCTCACATTTTACGAGGTTTTCCTTTTAATTTTTTTTGACATTTTTATGCTTTTTCCTTTTAAGTGTTGTCACATTTTACGGTTTTTCCTTTTAATTTTTGTGACATTTTACGGTTTTTCCTTTTAATTGTTGTCACATTTTACGCTTTTTCCTTTTAATTGTTGTCATATTTTATGCTTTTTCTTTTAATTATTGTCACATTCTACGGTTTTTAATTTGAATTTTTGTGACATTTTCCTCAGAAGTTCTCAGATTCATCAGAAACTTTTCAGATTCCTTGGAAGTGTATTTTGATTCCTGAGAAGTTCTCAGATTCATACAGGAGAGTGTATTTTGATTCCAAGAAGTTCTGAGATTACTCGGAAGTGTATTTTGATTCATCAGAAGTTCTCAGATTCCTCGGAAGTGTATTTTGATTCCCAGAAGTTTTCAGATTTCTCGGAAGTGTATTTGGATTCCTCAGAAGTTCTCAGATTCCTCGGAAGTGTATTTAGATTCCTCAGAAATTCTCAGATTCATCAGATGTGTATTTTGATTCCTCAGAAGTTCTCAGATTCCTTGGAAGTGTATTTTGATTCCTCAGAAGTTCTCAGATTCATCAGATGTGTATTTAGATTCCTCAGAAGTTCTCAGATTCCTCGGAAGTGTATTTAGATTCCTCAGAAATTCTCAAATTCGATCAGAAGTGTATTTTGATTCCTCAGAAGTTCTCAGATTCCTTGGAAGTGTATTTTGATTCCCAGAAGTTCTCAGATTCATCAGAAGTGTATTTTGATTCCCAGAAGTTCTCAAATTCTTCGGAAGTGTATTTTGATTCCTCAGAAGTTCTCAGATTCATCAAAAGTGTATTTAGATACCTCAGAACTTCTCAAATTCATCAGAAGTGTATTTTTATTCCCTAGAAGTTCTCAGATTCCTTCGGAAGTATATTTAGATTTCCTCAGAAGTTTTCAGATTCATCAGAAGTGTATTTCGATTCCTCAGAATTTTTCAGATTCATCAGAAGTGTATTTTAATTCCCAGAACTTCTCAGATTCCTCGGAAGTGTATTTTGATCCCTCAAAAGTTTCCAGATTCATCAGAAGTGTATTTAGATCCTTCAGAAGTTCTTAGATTTTCTCATAAGTGTATTTAGATTCCCCAGAAGTTCTCAGATTCCCTTGATAGCGTATTTTTGATTCCTCGGAAGTTCTCAGTTCCTCAGAAGTGTATTTTAATTCCTGAGAACTTCTTAGATTCATCAAAAGTGTATTTTGTTTCCTCAGAAGTTCTCAGATTCCTCAGAAGTTCTCAGATTCCTCAGAAGTGTATTTAGATTCCCCAGAAGTTCTTAGATTCCTCAGAAGTGTATTTAGATTCATCAGAAGTTTTCAGATTCCCCTGAAGCGTATTTTGATTCCTCGGAAGTTCTCAGGTTCCTCAGAAGTGTATTTTAATTCCTGAGAACTTCTTAGATTCATCAAAAGTGTTATTTTGTTTCCTCAGAAGTTCTCAGATTCCTCAGAAGTGTATTTAGATTTCCCAGAAGTTCACAGATTCCTCTGAAGCGCATTTTGATACCTCAAAAGTTGTCAGATTCATCAGAAGTGTATTTTGATTTCTCAGAAGTTCTAAGAATTCCTCAGAAGTGTATTTAGATTCATCAGAAGTTTTTCAGATTCCCCTGAAGCGTATTTTGATTCCTCGGAAGTTCTCAGGTTCCTCAGAAGTGTATTTTAATTCCTGAGAACTTCTTAGATCTCTCTGAAGTGTATTTTTAATTCCTCAGAAGTTTTTCTTTTTTTATCTGAGACGTGTTCCCTGATATTCGTGAATACTCACAGATTGAATTTGCATCTCATTTCTGTACAACTCGGCCCGCGTGGATTTATACATAAGTCTCTCGGGCTTTGTGTTGGTTCTTATGAGAACTTTTACCCGAAATAGCTCATCAGAGCCGGGAAATATAGGCATAAACTTTTAAATACCTTATTTTACAATTTTTTATATCATGTATTATTAATTCTGTGTATGAGTTACAACCTTTTTGGGGGGGGGGGGCGCCTCATCTTGCGTCATTTGTCTCTTATGTAACTAGTGTACTCGACCCGTAAAAAAGGACGGAAAAATATTTAGATAGATATTCATACACACGTACACGCACCCCCTCTCCCATAGGTATGACCACTCCCTGATGCCCTACTCAGGGGATAGAGAGAGACCAAAATTATAGTCTGGTAATGACGCTGATGCTGGATGGAATATATATATATATATATATATATACATTATATATATATATATATATATATATAGATAGATAGATAGATATATGTGTATAATAAATTTAAATATAAAATTATATACTTACTCTGTATTATAAGGAAAGATTCTCAACAGAGAAATCTGCACTTTAAGTATTCCTTCTCTTGTGTTGTCATATAATTTACAATTTAAATTCTTTGGTTGCCCGGGAAAAGTTATGCAAAATTATACAGATGAAATTGTACTACTTAAAACTTTTATGGCAACTATAGATACAGATCTTTTTCATACTTTACATAACAGTTCCTCTTATCTACATTGAATTTCACAGCTGGGAATTAATCAACTCTTTATTTTATGCAGATATGCATAAAAATGTTGCCACCAAGAGGTTTCTTGTATTACTTTACTACCATTAATAAACTGATTTATAACTAATTTGGTGTGTTTTACATGTGTGTTATTTGTTTTATTAAAACATATCTTAGAGAACAAATATTCCTTTTTAGGGGTGAGGTAGTTTATCTGACTATTATATATTTGTTCTTCAATTTATCGATATATATATATATATATATATACATACAGCAGTATATATATATATATATATATACAGTATGTATATATATATATATATACAGTATGTGTATATATATATATATATACATATACATATACATATATATATATATATATATACTGTAATATATATATATATATATATATACAGTATGTTTACACACACACACACATATATATATATAGACTGTACACATGTATACATACGCACAGATATGTTCATATAAATGTGTATACATACACACACACTCACACACAACACACACACACACCACCATATATATATATATATATATATATAAACAACAACCCCACAATTACAACAACAGCAGCAAAAAGAAAATAAAAAAAAGAAGAAACTGTCTTGGAATAGTCTGGCAGCAGTCAGGTCACCAGTCTCTCCTCCTCCTCCTCCTCCTCCTCCTCCTCCTCCCCCCTCCTCCTCCTCCTCTTAATCTCTTATTTAATCTTCAAACAACAAAGGAAGGTTTTCCATTTCCTATGGTTGAAAAGAGAAAAACAAACAAACAATGCCTTGGCTCTTTTGTTAGCTCAAGACGGGTCAGAGTTTGCCGTAGATTGCAGTGGAGGAGGACTTTTCTAAACTAATTTTATTACGGTGTATAAAAAAAACATACACTTTCATTCAAAAAGACATACGAGCCCTTCATGAATGAATGAGTAGTGCTGTGAATAATGTATAAACTGCGTACCTTATGATTGATTGTTTGCTGTTTCTCATTAGAATATTTTTTTTTTTTTTTAATAGATGGAAAAAAGGTGTTTCATTAAAGATTCACATATGCAAAGCTTGACCCAAGCTATGACCCTAAAAAAAGTGAAAATTATTATTATTATTATTATTATTATTAATATTATTATTATTATTATTATTATTATTATTATTATTATTATTAAATGCTACGCAACACCCCTAGTTGGAAAAGCAGGATGCTATAAGGCCCAGGGGCCCCAACAGGGAAAATAGACCAGTGAGGAAAGGAAATAAGGAAATATAAAATTTTTTAAGAATAGTAACATTACAATACATATTTCCCATATAAACTATAAAAACTTTAACAAAACATGAGGAAGAGGAACAGACAAAAACGCGTACACTAGTGTACCCTCAAGCAAGGGTCAGTCTCTAGGGCATTGTCCTGATTGCTAGGGCAATTTCACTGTCCCTTGCCTCTGTCATTCATGAGTGACCTTTAAACCTTTAAACCTTCAATAGAAAACGATGGAAGTACTGGAATCAGGTCCCATTTTAAGCGAATCTAATTTTAGAAAAAAAAAAGTATTGGAGCATATATAGTAAGTTTTCTTCCATTCCCGTTAACAAAGAACAAAAGATCCTTCTATTTATCCGACTGAATAAGATCTGACGGAAAGAAGGCTAACAAGGTTGCGAACTCGAATAATGAAAGGTAGTTTTCCGCTTCTACAAAATGACAAAGTTTCTCTTCAAAGGATTTTTTATTTAGAGAAAAAAAATAAAATCTAAATACATAAAAGGAAAAGTTCTCAGTCCTTCAATCCTAATGACATCGGTTGCATAACTAAAAAAGGATTTTATTCTTTCAGATATGGTTTAGAGTCTTTGGACGAGGAAGTACGTTTAGCCGAAGAAGGATTTTTAAAGATTACTTAAGGGATACAAGACGTTTTGGCCTTACATAAGCTTAGTGGTTTCCATTAGATATCTAAAGATAATTGTTTTTATATCATTGATATTCTAAACTCTCAGTTATTCACTACATAACGTTGTTCGTGTTATTATTGTTATTATTATTATTATTATTATTATTATTATTATTATTATTATTAATATTATTATTATTATTATTATTATTATTATTATTATTATTATTATTATTATTATTATTATTATCTAAGCTACAGCCTTATTTGGCGAAGGAAGATGCTATAAGCCCAGTGGTTCCAACAGGGAAAAATAGCCCAGTTAAGAAATGAAATAATGAAATAAATAAACTACAAAAAAAGTAATGAACAATTGAAATAACACATCGTAAAATCATTAACAACATTAAGATGAATCTTTCACATATAAACTATAAGACTTCAAAAACAAACAAGATGAAAAAAAATAAGATAGAATAGTGTGCCCAAGTGTACCTTCAAGCAAGAAAACTCTACCCCAAGACAGTGGAAGACCATGGTACAGAGGCTGTGGCATATATCTTTTGATAAGTAATAGTCACCGATTTTATGACTGAAACAATATAGTAAATTTAATAGAATTTGGTCATTTACATTATCCTGAACATTATTTTTTTCAAATTACTATTTCTTTATTGTCAATTGTGCAATCTTTTGTCAAGAACGGGAAACTTATTTTTATGTATATAATATAATATAATGTTAAAACCCAGCCACTGAGGGGTGGCAAGCCAGCCTCAACTTGGTGCCGGTCCCAAGCCCGGGTAAATGGGGAGGGCTGGCGGAAGGAAAGGCATCCGTCCATGAAAAATTTGCCAAAATGAATATGAACAGTGAATATTATCAGAATAAAATTAATGCTACATGGAGAAAGCCGCCCAGAAACATCAACCCCACATAGAAGTGAGAAAAGATGCAGACAAAGAAGAGTATAATATAATGTAATATATTATATAATATAATATAATATATATACTGCATAACTTTAACATTATCCAACATTTTTCTTTACATTATTCATAAAAAAACCTTTTTCTCATATAATTATCCACTCGATAGCCATTAAATTATTGGTATACAGGACTCACATATCCGAATACTCACTCCAAAACTTCTATATAAAAGATTTAATAACTTTTTTATATAGATTTCATGACTATTTTTATATTTGTTACATAATTTATACATGTTTATCTAGTAAGCCTTTCTTTGTGGAGAATATAGATTAGCATTTTAAGTTTAAAATTTAAAACTAATTTATTTGTTCATAATCGCATGTCAAAACCTTATTATTCTTCATGAAACTATAATTTTGCAATTATGTTTTTTACATAATTTTGATATATACTTACTTGCATTATGCATACACATGTATACATACACGCACATATATATGTATATATATATATATATATATATATATATATATATATATATATATATATATATATATATATGTATATATATATATGAAAATATCACCCACGAATGGCATTTAATACCGAATTCTATCTTGGGAATATACATCCACTTGGAATTCATTTTATGGCAACAGCTTCTGGCCGGGTGGAGATTCGAACCCCCACCTGAACGGCTGGAAACCATGCCTACAGTGACTCTACCGAGTGAGCTATCAAGAGAGATAAAAGTTTATGACAAATCTCCGTACATATTCCTGTCGAATTCAAGAATCTGTTCATAGACCT
>NC_090753.1:81346858-81351858 GCF_036898095.1 Palaemon carinicauda
CAGACATGTCATATAATAAACTATCAACAACATCAAAAACAAATATGTCATAAATAAACTATAAAAAGACTATGTCCGCCTGGTCAACAAAAAAGCATTTGCTCCAACTTTGAACTTTTGAAGTTCTACTGATTCAACCACCCGATTAGGAAGATCATTCCACAACTTGGTCACAGCTGGAATAAAACTTCTAGAGTACTGCGTAGTATTGAGCCTCGTGATGGAGAAGGCCTGGCTATTAGAATTAACTGCCTGCCTAGTATTACGAACAGGATAGAATTGTCCAGGGAGATCTGAATGTAAAGGATGGTCAGAGTTGTGAAAAATCTTATGCAACATACATAATGAACTAATTGAACGACGGTGCCAGAGATTAATATCTAGATCAGGAATAAGAAATTTAATAGACCGTAAGTTTCTGTCGAACAAATTAAGATGAGAATCAGCAGCTGAACACCAGACAGGAGAACAATACTCAAAACAAGGTAGAATGAAAGAATTAAAACACTTCTTCAGAATAGATTGATCACCGAAAATCTTGAAAGACTTTCTCAATAAGCCTATTTTTTGTGAAATTGAAGAAGACACAGACCTTATATGTTTCTCAAAAGTAAATTTACTGTCGAGAATCACACCTAAAATTTTGAAAGAGTCATACATATTTAAAGAAACATTATCAATACTGAGATCCGGATGTTGAGGAACCACCGTCCTTGACCTACTTACAATCATACTTTGAGTTTTGTTAGGATTCAACTTCATACCCCATAATTTGCACCATGCACTAATTCTAGCTAAATCTCTATTAAGGGATTCACCAACCCTAGATCTACATTCAGGGGATGGAATTGATGCAAAGAGAGTAGCATCATCTGCATATGCAACAAGCTTGTTTTCTAGGCCAAACCACATGTCATGTGTATATAGTATGAAAAGTAATGGGCCAAGAACACTACCCTGTGGAACACCGGATATCACATTCCTATAATCACTATGGTGCCCATCAACAACAACTCTTTGAGATCTATTACTTAAAAAATCAATAATAATGCTAAGAAACGACCCACCCACTCCCAACTGTTTCAGTTTGAAAACAAGGGCCTCATGATTAACACGGTCAAAGGCAGCACTAAAATCAAGGCCAATCATACGAACTTCCCGACCACAATCAAGGGATTTCTGTACAGCATTGGAGATTGTAAGAAGGGCATCACATGCTCCAAGGCCTTTACGAAAACCAAATTGCAAACTAGGGAAGAGATGATTACCTTCAGCAAACCTATTAAGACGTTTTGCCAGAAGACGTTCAAAAACTTTAGATAATATGGGAGTTATGGAAATTGGGCGGTAATCAGTGGGATTTGAGCTACCACAAACACATTTACATAGAGGAGTAACATTACCAATTCTCCAACTAGTGCTAAAAGCTCCTCTTCTTGCTAACTTGCGCAAAATAACAGATAACTTTGGAGCTAAGAAATCTGCTGTCTTTATAAAAAACAAAGGAAAAATACCATTTGGGTCTACACCTCCATAAGCATCAAGGTCCATCAACAGAGCTTTAATCTCACGAGATCGAAAAGCTAAACTAGTTAGTTTAGCCTCAGGAAAACAGGAATGAGGAAGTTCAAGTTTTTCATTACTCTGTTTACTGTCAAAAACATCAGCCAAAAGGGTTGCCTTTTCCTTTGGACAGTGAGTGACTGAGCCATCTGGTTTAAGTAAAGGAGGAACTGTTGCATCTACACCAAAGAGTGCAGATTTAAGGGTAGACCACCATTTATGTTCCTGAGTTGTACCAGAAAGGGTTTCTTTTATGGTTAAATTGTACTCCTTTTCAGTTGAGGCATAAACTCTCTGAGCAAAAGCTCGAAGCTGAGTATAGTTGTTCCAGGTCAAATCTGATCTGTTACCCTTCCAAAGTTGATAGGCCTCCTGCTTCTCCAAAAAAGCACGTCTACAATCATCATTGAACCACGGTTTGTCCTTCACTCGGTACCTTAGCACACGAGAAGGGATACGCCTATCAATTATGTTGACTAAATTCTCATTCAAAGGGACAACAGGATCTACACTATTATATAATTGTGACCAATTCAAGAACAAAAGATCATGTAAAATCCCATTCCAGTCTGCTTGGGATTTCATATAAATTTTACAAGAATATGATATATCAGGGACAGGCTGCTCAGTCTTCACTAATAATGAAATCAAGGCATGATCAGATGTCCCGACTGGAGAACCAACCTTACCAGTTATAACGCCAGGGGAGTCAGTGTATACAAGGTCCAAGCAATTACCAGACCTGTGAGTAGCTTCATTTATGATTTGCTCACAGCCTGATTCAGAGGCAAAGTCTAAAGCTCTTAAGCCATGGCGATCGGTAGGAGAGATAGAACTTAACCACTCCCTATGGTGAGCATTAAAATCACCAACAAAGACAAAAGAAGCCTTTCTATCATCTTCTTGTATCTTAGCCATAATGGTAAGAAGACAATCGAAGATAGAATCATCCATGTCTGGATTCCGGTAGATCGAACATAAATAAAAGTTGTTATGCCTGCCACAAACTTTTATTACCTGAATCTCATGACATCCACATTGATAGCAGGACTTATGAGAAGCAGGGTACTCGGTCCTAATATACACCGCCATTCCCCTGGCCCTAGGGATGGCATCACGTTTCAACATTATTGGCTTCTTAAAACCAGTTATAAGGAGCTCAGATGAGTGCCTCATATTAGAAACCAAAGTTTCTGAGCACAAAAGAATATCATACTGTCTGGACGCAACTGTAAGGTCTTGGATATTTGCATGAAGACCACGAATATTGCAATACAGAAGACGACATTGACGAAATCTAGGACGTACTGGTCCCGGATTTCGCTCAATGTCTCCAGACAGCATAAGAATTAATAGAAATAAAAAAGAGACAGCATACTTAAAAACTAGATTAACAAGAATTATAACAAAAACAATACGTACAGAATTATGAACAAAGTGATTGATGATACCCATAGACTATAGTAAAAAGTCGGAAAAACTGGTCAACATGGAGGAGCCGATACACCATGCAAGGCTAAATACCCTCCAGGATAGCCACTTCTACTGAAGGGAGGACAGTAAGGATGGTTTTGAGAAGAAAAATAATCAGAAAAAGGAAAAGACAACCTCTTGATAAACCACCAGGCATCCATGGCCCTTCTATTAAGCCTGCCCAACACACCATTTCAAAAAAACAAGAGGAAGAAAAAAAAAATAAGATAGAATAGTGTGCCTGAGTGTACCCTCAAGCAAGAGAACTCCAACCCAAGACAGTGGAAGACCATGGTACAGAGGCTATGGCACTACCCAAGACTAGAGAACAGTGGTTTAATTTTGGAGTGTCCTTCTCCTAGAAGAGCTGCTTACCACAGCTAAAGAGTCTCTTCTACCCTTACCAAGAGGAAAGTACACTGAACAAATTGCAGTACAGTAATATATATATATATATATATATATATATATATATATATATATATATATACTGTATATATATATATATATATATATATATATATATATATATATATATATATATATATACTGTATATATATATATATATATATATATATATATATATATATATATATATATATATATATATATGTTTGCATACCATAACCTTTAAACAAATATCAGGCATATTTTCACATAAACAAAATATTTATATTACTTCAGTAATGTTAACAAGAATATTTGTACATGCAAATTTCCATTTCCTGTTCCTACACATCCACTCAGACATTTAAAATTTTAGACTATTGAATTATATTTTTCGAAATTAAAAATAAAATGTAAACAATAGTCAACAAGTAAACAAGTAAACGATAAAATAAAAGTAATATCAACAAAGGAGATGTCATACAGATTAAAACAAGAACATACCGTAACTTGTTTGCAATGCTGTTCAGTATAGTAGTTACATGGGCATGTTTATTCATATAGAATAAACATGTCTTCATAGGGGGTGGGGGGTGACTTAGAGGTGGATAAACACATAATTTTTAATTATGTATAGTGGATTTTATTGAGTAAAAATAGTTGTATTCTGGGCTTAATTTATTTTATCGTTAAAATTATGTTGAGTTGAATGCAATCATTTATTTAAGGTTGTAGTTTGGATGATAATAATAATAATAATAATAATAACAATAATAGTAATAATGATAATAATAACAACATTGATTCTATAAAAGATATCAAATAATTATGAAAGTATAAGCATTTCTACCAGCAATATAATCTAATTAAAACAAAACAGATGAATAATAACTCCTTTACTACAACAACAACAACAACAACAACAACAACAACGACAACAACAACATACAATAGACAATGCGTAGGTGTTTACTTATGAAGAACTTTCTTCTAAACAGGTAAAAAAAAATGAACAACTTAGTATTATACTTCTCAAGGCCGCCATAATCTTTCTTCTTAAATCCTGTAAAGTAATTAAGTGTCTCTTGTTGCTCTTAGTTAAATAACAAAAGATTCTTTACTTTAATCACTTAATGAAAAACGGTTTTAAGTTTCAGATTTTATTTTTATTTTGTTGTGAGAATATTAAGGCGAATAATCTAGAAGGAAAGTTATTAAAACAGTGGAAAGTGATTACGAATAAAGATATCTAAAATTAATTAATCTCGTAACCTTTTCATTATAACATTCTGATTTTCCAACTAGGGTTGCAGCTTAGCTACTACTACTACTACTACTACTACTACTACTACTACTACTACTACTACTACTACTAGTCATTTGAGCATATCGGCTCCTGAATATATAGAATCCTTATTATTATTATTATTATAATTTGCTAAGCTACAACCCTAGTTGGAAAAGCAGGTTGTTATAAGCCCATGGGCTCCAACAGGGAAAACAGCCCAGTGAGAAAAGGAATCAAGGAAAAATTAAATATTTCAGGAACAGTAACAACATTAAATTGAATATTTCA